>NW_022262580.1:37500-155000 GCF_002021735.2 Oncorhynchus kisutch | reverse complement strand
TCCTATATTAGGTAGGACTACTGCTACTTGGATAGATAGGAGGTGGAGGTTGCAAGCATGGAGGTAGACAGTGTCTACATTATCTAACTCTATGGTTAGAAGCATGGAGGTAGATAGTGTCTACATTATCTAACTATGGTTGGAAGCATGGAGGTAGACAGTGTCTACATGATCTAACTCTACAGTTGGAAGCATGGAGGTAGATAGTGTCTACATGATCTAACTCTACGGTTGGAAGCATGGAGGTAGACAGTGTCTACATGATCTAACTCTACAGTTGGAAGCATGGAGGTAGATAGTGTCTACATGATCTAACTCTACAGTTGGAAGCATGGAGGTAGTGTATCTAACGCTAACAAAAGGTATCTAACGCTGTGGTATCTATCTATCTCATTACAAGTCATTACTTGGCCCGGATTCCCCCCAATATGAATTTGACCTAAAAGTCATGTTACTGAGTGAGTTACATCTCGATTCACAACCCTTGTCCCAAAGACCAACTTAAAAGTCACATACCACAAAATTTCGATTTTAAATCTTTTGGACATCAAAGCAACCTTGAGAGAATCGTATTTCAGTCAGAAAAGGATGTTCATACCGGAGGATGTAGAAGGCTACAGATGGACCAGATGAAGGATCTAGGAGGGGGAATGAGAATGGACCAGATGAAGGATCTAGGAGGGGAATGAGAATGGACCAGATGAAGGATCTAGGAGGGGAATGAGAATGGACCAGATGAAGGATCTAGGAGGGGGAATGAGAATGGACCAGATGAAGGATCTAGGAGGGGAATGAGAATGGACCAGATGAAGGATCTAGGAGGGGAATGAGAATGGACCAGATGAAGGATCTAGGAGGGGATGAGAATGGACCAGATGAAGGATCTAGGAGGGGGAATGAGAATGGACCAGATGAAGGATCTAGGAGGGGAATGAGAATGGACCAGGTGAAGGATCTAGGAGGGGGAATGAGAATGAGAATGGACCAGATGAAGGATCTAGGAGGGGGAATGAGAATGGACCAGATGAAGGATCTAGGAGGGGGAATGAGAATGGACCAGATGAAGGATCTACGAGGGGGAATGAGAATGGACCAGATGAAGGATCTAGGAGGGGGAATGAGAATGGACCAGATGAAGGATCTAGGAGGGGAATGAGAATGGACCAGATGAAGGATCTAGGAGGGGAATGAGAATGGACCAGATGAAGGATCTAGGAGGGGAATGAGAATGGACCAGATGAAGGATCTAGGAGGGGAATGAGAATGGACCAGATGAAGGATCTAGGAGGGGAATGAGAATGGACCAGATGAAGGATCTAGGAGGGGAATGAGAATGGACCAGATGAAGGATCTAGGAGGGGAATGAGAATGGACCAGATGAAGGATCTAGGAGGGGGAATGAGAATGGACCAGATGAAGGATCTAGGAGGGGAATGAGAATGGACCAGATGAAGGATCTAGGAGGGGAATGAGAATGGACCAGATGAAGGATCTAGGAGGGGAATGAGAATGGACCAGATGAAGGATCTAGGAGGGGAATGAGAATGGACCAGATGAAGGATCTAGGAGGGGAATGAGAATGGACCAGATGAAGGATCTAGGAGGGGAATGAGAATGGACCAGATGAAGGATCTAGGAGGGGAATGAGAATGGACCAGATGAAGGATCTAGGAGGGGAATGAGAATGGACCAGATGAAGGATCTAGGAGGGGAATGAGAATGGACCAGATGAAGGATCTAGGAGGGGAATGAGAATGGACCAGATGAAGGATATAGGAGGGGGAATGAGAATGGACCAGATGAAGGATCTAGGAGGGGGAATGAGAATGGACCAGATGAAGGATCTAGGAGGGGAATGAGAATGGACCAGATGAAGGATCTAGGAGGGGAATGAGAATGGACCAGGACCAGATGAAGGATCTAGGAGGGGGAATGAGAATGGACCAGATGAAGGATCTAGGAGGGGAATGAGAATGGACCAGATGAAGGATCTAGGAGGGGAATGAGAATGGACCAGATGAAGGATCTAGGAGGGGAATGAGAATGGACCAGATGAAGGATCTAGGAGGGGGAATGAGAATGGACCAGATGAAGGATCTAGGAGGGGAATGAGAATGGACCAGATGAAGGATCTAGGAGGGGAATGAGAATGGACCAGATGAAGGATCTAGGAGGGGAATGAGAATGGACCAGATGAAGGATCTAGGAGGGGAATGAGAATGGACCAGGACCAGATGAAGGATCTAGGAGGGGAATGAGAATGGACCAGATGAAGGATCTAGGAGGGGAATGAGAATGGACCAGATGAAGGATCTAGGAGGGGAATGAGAATGGACCAGATGAAGGATCTAGGAGGGGGAATGAGAATGGACCAGATGAAGGATCTAGGAGGGGAATGAGAATGGACCAGATGAAGGATCTAGGAGGGGAATGAGAATGGACCAGATGAAGGATCTAGGAGGGGAATGAGAATGGACCAGATGAAGGATCTAGGAGGGGAATGAGAATGGACCAGATGAAGGATCTAGGAGGGGAATGAGAATGGACCAGATGAAGGATCTAGGAGGGGAATGAGAATGGACCAGATGAAGGATCTAGGAGGGGAATGAGAATGGACCAGATGAAGGATCTAGGAGGGGAATGAGAATGGACCAGATGAAGGATCTAGGAGGGGAATGAGAATGGACCAGATGAAGGATCTAGGAGGGGGAATGAGAATGGACCAGATGAAGGATCTAGGAGGGGAATGAGAATGGACCAGATGAAGGATCTAGGAGGGGAATGAGAATGGACCAGGACCAGATGAAGGATCTAGGAGGGGGAATGAGAATGGACCAGATGAAGGATCTAGGAGGGGAATGAGAATGGACCAGATGAAGGATCTAGGAGGGGAATGAGAATGGACCAGATGAAGGATCTAGGAGGGGAATGAGAATGGACCAGATGAAGGATCTAGGAGGGGGAATGAGAATGGACCAGATGAAGGATCTAGGAGGGGAATGAGAATGGACCAGATGAAGGATCTAGGAGGGGGAATGAGAATGGACCAGATGAAGGATCTAGGAGGGGAATGAGAATGGACCAGATGAAGGATCTAGGAGGGGAATGAGAGGATCCAGGGGCTGGATTCTGGCTTGGAGTCTGAGCTACACATCATCGTCAGGCCGTTGTCGTTAGGCTGCTGTGGTGACGGCGATCCCTAGTGATGTGACGATTGATACAGGAGTTCCCGATGCGGTTTTCAAAGCACTACTGAACCGACAGAACGTACCGATGATGCTCGTTTCAAGGTAACATTATCACGTGATCATTGTCGTCCGGAACCTTCGTTCGATCACGTGGTTTTTCAACCTATGTATCGTTAAATGCGAGATTCCACTGATTTCTCCGGGGTTTCGGTGCTTTCTTCGATTACAAGTTGCTTTCAAACACCGACCTCTACTGGACACCTGACAACGGAGTGTGAGTTCATGTTTAGCTTCAATATCATTTTGTTCTCGAATTCAAAAGGTTTGCTTGATATCGAAAGGCACAAAAGTAATTCCATAAAACCTGCGATAAATTGAATATAGGACTAACCCTCACTTTTGTATTTTGCAGGAATACTCGCTAAAAAACATTTTGAATAGGGACAGAGTTTAATGACACTAAAAAAGTGAAACGGTGTTATTCAAATGACAATTTTAACTTTATAAAATCTTACAAAATCGGCCATCCTATTGATTATTTTACCAGAAAAGGAAAAAAATCCCCATGTTTAGAATTTTCTGTTACCATAGAGATTTCACCAATCAATCATTCCAGAATGTGTTCTGTGGTGTTGAGAAATTAAGCCAATCACATCCAAGACAACAGAAGCATTGTTTTGTGTTTGTTGTTACAAGTCTTTAATAGGGAACATGTATCTGATCTCAGTCTAAATTAAAAACTGCGTTTTCAGAGTTTGTTTTTGTCAATTCAATTCAGTCCATATAATTACAACTGATTTTATAAAAATGAAACATAAGAACATGCCAAAAAAAAGGCATTATTGTCTTCAACGACATATTGTGTAAACTATTCCAATATGAATAGTAAAGGAGAGCCTCACCAATCTAGGAGCTCAGATGTCCAACGTTTCGACAGCCAAAACCGTCTTCATCAGGGTATAAACACTGCGTTTATATAGTGTCAAAAGACACAGGTGTCTGTAATCGTGGCCATTAAACTATTAAAATGTTTTTTTGAAACAACTAAATATATATTGTGGACATGTACAAGGTTGATAATAGTTAACAATAGTTATCATAATGAATTAAATGTGTTGTAGACTAATACATCTTTATAATGTAATGGATATAAGTCAGTTTACTGTGAAACCAGCGGTCACCTTAGGAACTCTGTTGTCATGGCTACGGGGCCAGTCTGTGCTGCTCACTCAGTGTCATGTTTAGAGTTGGTACGAGTGCCATCCGATCTGGGTCCAGGCTCCACTAATCCCACAGAATCCTCATAGTCCCCCCCCCCCCCTCATCGAAGGGCCACTTTCAGGGCCGAGGGGTGAACGTTACACAGAATCCTCATAGCCCCCCCCTCTCATCGACGGGCCACTTTCAGAGCCGAGGGGTGAACGTTACACAGAATCCTCATAGCCCCCCCCCTCTCATCGACGGGCCACTTTCAGGGCCGAGGGGTGAACGTTACACAGAATCCTCATAGCCCCCCCCTCTCATCGACGGGCCACTTTCAGGGCCGAGGGGTGAACGTTACACAGAATCCTCATAGCCCCCCCCTCTCATCGACGGGCCACCTTCAGAGCCGAGGGGTGAACGTTACAAATGTCAAACCACTGTTCCTCCACCTTCCTGCGTGGCAGCAGGCCGTTGTGTGGCAGCAGGCCGTTGCGTGGCAGCAGGTCGTTGCGTGGCAGCGCCGGTCTCCTCCAGCGGTCTCTGCTCCTCCCCACCACCCTCCAGAACAGTGTATCCTTGAACAGGAAGACAGCGTTGTGCGTGTAGGAGAAGTAGGCGGCGTCTATGCTACCGCCCGGGTGATCCCCAGACACTACTGCTGGGAACACAGCGGTGATCTTCCTGGGGAAGCCTGGGGACACGCGGGTGGCTGTCACGTCGAACACATACACCTGTTGGAACACATTTACATGTTTAGATGACAGGAGGACAAAATAAAGAACTGTTGAAACATGTAAACGAGGCAGGTGATAAATGGACTAAACAACAAGATGGTAAATGTTCAGTTTATCAAAACAAACAACTCCGATGGGGATTTCATGACACAATATTTTCACGTGTTTTAACAACTTGATTCAGCCATTTTTTCCCTCCTCTTTTCCCACTTGGATATAATTGGGAAATATTAAAGGAGGAATGTTTAAACTCTGAGGGGAATAATGTAGCCCTTTACTGAACCGTTGTCATGGTGGTTTTCTGCTGAGGAACATTTCAAATGTATCAAATCAATCTTTATTTAAAGTGCTTATAAATCTCTAAACACTTTACATTTAAACAACCAAATCAAGCAGATAAATGACAAATAAAACAGGAAGGAGATTAATAAAGAACATTAAACATAAATTTACAATATGTTAATGACATGTTAATGACATGACAAAGCAACACTATGTTAATGACATGTTAATGACATGGCTAATCAACAATATGTTAATGACATGTTAATGACACATGGCTAATCACCAATATGTTAATGACATGTTAATGACATGTTAATGACATATGGCTAATCAACAATATGTTAATGACATGTTAATGACATGTCAAATCAACCATATGTTAATGACATGTTAATGACATGCTAATGACATATGGCTAATCAACAATATGTTAATGCCATGTTAATGTCATGTCAAATCAACCATATGTTAATGACATGTTAATGCCATGTTAATGTCATATGGCTAATCAACAATATGTTAATGGCATTTTTTTTATTTTTTTTTATTTAACCAGGCAAGTCAGTTAAGAACAAATTCTTATTTTCAATGACGGCCTAGGAACAGTGGGTTAACTGCCTGTTCAGGGGCAGAACGACAGATTTTGTACCTTGTCAGCTCGGGGATTTGAACTTGCAACCTTTCGGTTACTAGTCCAATGCTCTAACCACTAGGCTACACTGCCGCCCCATTTGACACATGTCAAATCAACAATATGTTAATGACATATGTCAAATCAACAATATGTTAATGACATATGTCAAATCAACAATATGTTAACATGTCAAATCAACAATATCTTAATGACATATGTCAAATCAACAATATGTTAACATGTCAAATCAACAATATGTTAATGACATATGTCAAATCAACAATATGTTAACATGTCAAATCAACAATATGTTAATGACATGGCTAATCAACAATATGTTAATGACATATGTCAAATCAACAATATGTTAATGACATATGGCTAATCAACAATATGTTAATGACATGGCTAATTAACAATATGTTAATGACTTACATAGGTGCCCTTGAAGAAGTAGATGTGATAGTCCCTCCTGTCATAGAAGGCTGTGTCTATAGGACTGGGCACCCCTGGGAACCCCTCAGAGATGAGTCTAGGGTAGAGGTGTCCCTCAGGGTCCACTGTAAACACCTGGTCATTGTCATCATCATACCTCCAGTACTGGGTGCCTAGTGTACACAAGGAGATATTCATACAAATATATTTATTCAACTTCTACAGATATTTTCATAACAGAGATCATTTCAAATCGCTTAAAAAAAACTAAACTAACAAGAGTCATTTAAAACAGCCATATGATAGAGTAGGTCTGGACTACGATTTACAGACAGAGTTGAACGTCAAGAGGGAGACTCAAGTCTTTAACAGATGGAGACACAGTCAAGAGGGAGACTCAAGCACCCTAATGATGGAACCACAGTCAAGACGGAGACTCAAGCCCCCTAATGATGGAACCACAGTCAAGACGGAGACTCAAGCCCCCTAATGATGGAAACACAGTCAAGACGGAGACTCAAGTCTTTAACAGATGGAGACACAGTCAAGACGGAGACTCAAGCCCCCTAATGATGGAACCACAGTCAAGACGGAGACTCAAGTCTTTAACAGATGGAGCCACAGTCAAGAGGAGACTCAAGTCTTTAACAGATGGAGACACAGTCAAGAGGGAGACTCAAACCCCCTAATGATGGAAACACAGTCAAGAGGTGACTCAAGTCTTTAACAGATGGAGCCACAGTCAAGAGGGAGACTTAAGCCTCTAACAGATGGAGACACAGTCAAGAGGAGACTCAAGTCTTTAACAGATGGAGCCACAGTCAAGAGGGAGACTCAAGCCCCCTAATGATGGAACCACAGTCAAGACGAAGACTCAAGCCCCCTAATGATGGAACCACAGTCAAGAAGGAGACTCAAGCCCCCTAATGATGGAACCACAGTCAAGGGGGAGACTCAAGCCTCCTAATGATGGAACCAGAGTCAAGAGGAAGACCCAAGTCTTTAACAGATGGAGCAACAGTCAAGAGGGAGACTCAAGTCCCCAACAGATGGAAACACAGTCAAGAGGGAGACTCAAGCCTCCTACAGATGGAACCACAGTCAAGAATGAGACTCAAGCCCCCTAATGATGGAACCACAGTCAAGAGGGAGACTCAAGCCTCCTACAGACGGAACCACAGTCAAGAGGGAGACTCAAGTCCCCAACAGATGGAAACACAGTCAAGAGGGAGACTCAAGCCTCCTACAGATGGAGACACAGTCAAGAGGGAGACTCAAGCCCCCTAATGATGGAACCACAGTCAAGAGGGAGACTCAAGCCTCTAACAGAGGAAGACACAGTCAAGAGGGAGACTCAAGACCCCAACAGATGGAACCACAGTCAAGAGGGAGACTCAAGTCTTTAACAGATGGAAACACAGTCAAGAGGGAGACTCAAGCCTCTAACAGAGGAAGACACAGTCAAGAGGGAGACTCAAGACCCCAACAGATGGAACCACAGTCAAGAGGGAGACTCAAGCCTCTAACAGATGGAGCCACAGTCAAGAGGGAGACTCAAGCCTCTAACAGATGGAACCACAGTCAAGAGGGAGACTCAAGCCTCTAACAGATGGAGCCACAGTCAAGAGGGAGACTCAAGCCTCCTACAGATGGAGCCACAGTCAAAAGAGAGAGAGAGAGAGAGAGAGAGAGACAGGTTTACTCTAGTCAGTTCCATTACCTTTAAAGAAGTAGACAGCATCAGTGTTCCTGTTCCACACGTGAACACAGACAGACAGACAGACAGACAGACAGACAGACAGACAGACAGACAGACAGACAGACAGACAGACAGACAGACAGACAGACAGACAGACAGACAGACAGACAGACAGACAGACAGACAGACAGACAGACAGACAGACAGACAGGTTTACTCTAGTCAGTTCCATTACCTTTAAAGAAGTAGACAGCATCAGTGTTCCTGTTCCACACGTGAACACATGCGTCTACCCCGTCGGGAGGTATGCCGTGCCAGCCCACCTGAAGAGCCACCGGGTCACCATAGCGGGTTCGGTTGGTCCTGTCCTCATACAGAGAGAAGAATGATTTCAACCCTTGCAATGAAGAACCATATATTTACGTGCGTTTTGAAAAATTCCAGATATTTATGTTTATATTTTGGGGGGGGAATGTTTATACAACATAATGAATGTAATTGTACATACACTACATGACCAAAAGTATGTGGACGCCTGCATCTCATTACATAATCATGGGCATTAAAATGGAGTTGGTCCCTCCCTTTGCAGCTCCACTCTTCTGGGAAGACTTTCCACTAGATGTTGGAACATTGCTACGGGGACTGACTTTCATTCAGCCATAACAGCATTAGTGAGGTCGGGCACTGATTTTGGGCGATTAGGCCTGGCTCACAGTCGGGGTTTCAATTCCACCCAAAGGTGTTCGATGGGGTTGAGGTCGGGCACTGATTTTGGGCGATTAGGCCCGGCTCGCATTCGGCCTTCCAATTCAACCCAAAGGTGTTCGATGGGGTTGAGGTCAGGGCTCTGTGCAGGCCAGTCAACTTCTTCCCCACCGATGTTGACAAACCATTTCTGTATGGACCTCGCTTTGTACACGGCGGCATTGCCATGCTGAAACAGGAAACTGTTGCCACAACATTGGAAGAACAGAATCATCTAGAATGTCATTGTATGCTGTAGCGTTAAGATTTTCCTTGACTGGAACTAAGGGGCCCAAACCATGAAAGACAGCCCCAGACCATTACTCGTCCTCCACCAAGGCACTATGCAATGGGGCAGGTAGCGTTCTTCTGGCATCCGCCAAACCCAGATGGTGAAGTGTGATTCATCACCCCAGAGAACGCGTTTCCACTGTTCCAGAGTCCAATGGCGGCAAACTTTACATCACTCCAGCTGACGCTTGGCATTGAGCATGGTGATCTTAGGCTTGTGTGCGGCTGCGCGGCCATGGAAACTCATTTCATAAAGCTCCCGACTAACAGTTATTGTGCTGACGTTGCTTCCAGAGGCAGTTTGGAACTTGGTTGTGAGTGTTGCAACCGAGGGACAGACAATTTTTACGTGCTTCAGCACTTCAGCTGGTCTCGTTCTGTGAGCTTGTGTGGCCTACCACTTTGCGGCTTAGCCATTGTTGCTCCTAGACGTTTCCACTACACAATAACAGACCTCAAGTTGACACATGATTCCATATGTGTTATTTCATAGTGTTGATGTCTTCACTATTATTCTACACTGTAGAAAATAGTACAAATAAAGAACAATCTGGAATGAGTCGGTGTGTCCAGACTATGGACTGGTACTGTATGTATATATATATATATTTCAACCTCTTTTCCATACTTTTTATAACGATGATTTAGGAAGTCTATCTCATTGTTTTCAAAATACACAAATACAGTGCCTTGCGAAAGTTTTCGGCCCCCTTGAAAAAGTTTGAAATATCCAATAAATGTCGTTCCACTTCATGATTGTGTCCCACTTGTTGTTGATTCTTCACAAAAAAATACAGTTTTATATCTTTATGTTTGAAGCCTGAAATGTGGCAAAAGGTCGCAAAGTTCAAGGGGGCCGAATACTTTCACAAGGCACTGTATAGTTGTTGGTCTGTAGAAATTCATTGACACACACCCAAAGTCGTTGAAGAGGTGCTGACTAACGGAAAGGTAAACTTTAAGATTGTGATTATTTGTCAGTTTTTACCTGTTCTCATAGAGCCAGTACCAGCCGTCCCTCATGAAGTAGGTGTTGAAACGAATCACCACCTCACCGTACTGGGTTCTCTCCTTCCTGATCCAGTCAAACACTGTGTTGTACTGACCCTTACAGCCCCCTAGAGGGAAACAGACCAGACTGTTGAACCTTACAGCCCCCTAGAGGGAAACAGACCAGACTGTTGAACCGTACAGCCCCCTAGAGGGAAACAGACCAGACTGTTGAACCTTACAGCCCCCTAGAGGGAAACAGACCAGACTGTTGAACCTTACAGCCCCCTAGAGGGAAACAGACCAGACTGTTGAACCTTACAGCCCCCAGAGGGAAACAGACCAGACTGTTGAACCGTACAGCCCCCTAGAGGGAAACAGACCAGACTGTTGAACCGTACAGCCCCCTAGAGGGAAACAGACCAGACTGTTGAACCGTACAGCCCCCTAGAGGGAAACAGACCAGACTGTTGAACCTTACAGCCCCCTAGAGGGAAACAGACCAGACTGTTGAACCTTACAGCCCCCTAGAGGGAAACAGACCAGACTGTTGAACCTTACAGCCCCCTAGAGGGAAACAGACCAGACTGTTGAACCTTACAGCCCCCTAGAGGGAAACAGACCAGACTGTTGAACCTTACAGCCCCCTAGAGGGAAACAGACCAGACTGTTGAACCTTACAGCCCCCTAGAGGGAAACAGACCAGACTGTTGAACCTTACAGCCCCCTAGAGGGAAACAGACCAGACAAACAGATGGAAGAGGATTTGACAGATAGCCAGGTAGCCAGACAGCCAGCCAGATGGTAGGTGGACAGGTGTAGGTAGGTAGGTAGGTAGGTAGACAGGTGTAGATAGGTAGGTAGGTAGGTAGGTAGGTAGGTAGGTAGGTAGGCAGGTAGGTAGGTGTAGGTAGGTAGGCAGGTAGGTAGGTAGGTAGGTAGACAGGTGTAGGTAGGTAGGTAGGTAGGTAGGTAGACAGGTGTAGGTAGGTAGGTAGGTAGGTAGGTAGATAGTTAGGTAGGTAGACAGGTGTTTGTAGGTAGGTAGGTAGGTAGGTAGACAGGTGTAGGCAGGTAGGTAGGTAGGTAGATAGGTAGGTAGGTAGACAGGTGTAGGTAGGTAGGTAGGTAGACAGGTGTAGGTAGGTAGGTAGGTAGGCAGGTAGTATATTCCTATTTCGTCCACTAGGTGGTACTGTTTCCACAACTTTCACATACAGTGGCTCTGTCCTACCATAGAGGTGCTGTATGGACTTCCTGTCCATCCAGTTGATCTCGAAGCCTGATTCCTGGGGCAGGTAACTTGGTTGCATAATGGAACCAGTCCTGTAGATGTGAGGCAGGCCCAGGACGTGGCCTATCTCATGCACTGCCACCTGACGGGTGGGAAAACAACGGTAGTATTCAGGGGTAATTACATTTTTTTTTTTTTCACCATTATTTAACCAGGTAGGCTAGTTGAGAACACCTTTATTTAACCAGGTAGGCTAGTTGAGAACACCTTTATTTAACCAGGTAGGCTAGTTGAGAACACCTTTATTTAACCAGGTAGGCTAGTTGAGAACACCTTTATTTAACCAGGTAGGCTAGTTGAGAACACCTTTATTTAACCAGGTAGGCTAGTTGAGAACACCTTTATTTAACCAGGTAGGCTAGTTGAGAACAAGTTCTCATTTGCAACTGCGACCTGGCCAAGATAAAGCATAGCAGTGTGAACAGACAACACAGAGTTACACATGGAGTAAACAATTAACAAGTCAATAACACAGTAGAAAACAAAGGGGGAGTCTATATACAATGTGTGCAAAAGGCATGAGGAGGTAGGCGAATAATTACAATTTTGCAGATTAACACTGGAGTGATAAATGATCAGATGGTCATGTACAGGTAGAGATATTGGTGTGCAAAAGAGCAGAAAAGTAAATAAATAAAAACAGTATGGGGATGAGGTAGGTGAAAATGGGTGGGCTATTTACCAATAGACTATGTACAGCTGCAGTGATCGGTTAGCTGCTTGACTAAATTACAGGTGCAAATAGGGTTAAGTACCTTGCTTAAGGGCACACTGACAGATTTTTCACCTCGTCGACTTGGGGACTCAACCACTAGGCTACCTGATAGTGCTCACTCAGCCCTGACATTTAACCACTAGGCTACCTGATAGTGCTCACTCAGCCCTGACATTTAACCACTAGGCTACCTGATAGTGCTCACTCAGCCCTGACATTTAACCACTAGGCTAACTGATAGTGCTCACTCAGCCCTGACATTTAACCACTAGGCTACCTGATAGTGCTCACTCAGCCCTGACATTTAACCACTAGGCTACCTGATAGTGCTCACTCAGCCCTGACATTTAACCACTAGGCTACCTGATAGTGCTCACTCAGCCCTGACATTTAACCACTAGGCTACCTGATGGTGCTCACTCAGCCCTGACATTTAACCACTAGGCTACCTGATAGTGCTCACTCAGCCCTGACATTTAACCACTAGGCTACCTGATAGTGCTCACTCAGCCCTGACATTTAACCACTAGGCTACCTTATAGTGCTCACTCAGCCCTGACATGTAACCACTAGGCTACCTGTCTCCTACCTGATAGTGCTCACTCAGCCCTGACATTCAACCACTAGGCTACCTGTCTCCTACCTGATACTGCTCACTCAGCCCTGACATTTAACCACTAGGCTACCTTATAGTGCTCACTCAGCCCTGACATGTAACCACTAGGCTACCTGTCTCCTACCTGATAGTGCTCACTCAGCCCTGACATTCAACCACTAGGCTACCTGTCTCCTACCTGATACTGCTCACTCAGCCCTGACATTTAACCACTAGGCTACCTTATAGTGCTCACTCAGCCCTGACATGTAACCACTAGGCTACCTGTCTCCTACCTGATAGTGCTCACTCAGCCCTGACATTTAACCACTAGGCTACCTGATAGTGCTCACTCAGCCCTGACATTTAACCACTAGGCTACCTGATGGTGCTCACTCAGCCCTGACATTTAACCACTAGGCTACCTGATGGTGCTCACTCAGCCCTGACATTTAACCACTAGGCTAACTGATAGTGCTCACTCAGCCCTGACATTTAACCACTAGGCTACCTGTCTCCTACCTGATGGTTCTCACTCAGCCCTGACATTTAACCACTAGACTACCTGTCTCCTACCTGATATTTCTCACTCAGCCCTGACATTTAACCCCTAGGTTACCTGTCTCCTACCTGATAGTTCTCACTCAGCCCTGACATTTAACCACTAGGCTACCTGATAGTGTTCACTCAGCCCTGACATTTAACCACTAGGCTACCTGATACTGCTCACTCAGCCCTGACATTCAACCACTAGGCTACCTGATAGTGCTCACTCAGCCCTGACATTCAACCACTAGGCTACCTGTCTCCTACCTGATAGTGCTCACTCAGCCCTGCCATTTAACCACTAGGCTACCTGTCTCCTACCTGATGGTTCTCACTCAGCCCTGACATTTAACCACTAGACTACCTGTCTCCTACCTGATATTTCTCACTCAGCCCTGACATTTAACCACTAGGTTACCTGTCTCCTACCTGATAGTTCTCACTCAGCCCTGACATTTAACCACTAGGCTACCTGATAGTGTTCACTCAGCCCTGACATTTAACCACTAGGCTACCTGATACTGCTCACTCAGCCCTGACATTCAACCACTAGGCTACCTGATGGTGCTCACTCAGCCCTGACATTCAACCACTAGGCTACCTGTCTCCTACCTGATAGTGCTCACTCAGCCCTGCCATTTAACCACTAGGCTACCTGTCTCCTACCTGATAGTGCTTACTCAGCCCTGACATTTAACCACTAGGCTACCTGATAGTGCTCACTCAGCCCTGACATTTAACCACTAGGCTACCTGTCTCCTACCTGATAGTGCTCACTCAGCCCTGCCATTTAACCACTAGGCTACCTGTCTCCTACCTGATAGTGCTTACTCAGCCATGGCATTTAACAACTAGGATACCTGATATTGCTCACTCAGCCCTGACATTTAACCACTATGCTACCTGTCTCCTACCTGATAGTGCTCACTCAGCCATGGCATTTAACCACTAGGCTACCTGATAGTGCTCACTCAGCCCTGACATTTAACCACTAGGCTACCTGATAGTTCTCACTCAGCCCTGACATTTAACCACTAGGCTACCTGTCTCCTACCTGATGGTGCTCACTCAGCCCTGACATTTAACCACTAGACTACCTGATAGTGCTCACTCAGCTCTGACATTTAACCACAAGGCTACCTGTCTCCTACCTGATGGTGCTCACTCAGCCCTGCCATTTAACCACTAGGCTACCTGTCTCCTACCTGATAGTGCTCACTCAGCCCTGACATTCAACCACTAGGCTACCTGATGGTGCTCACTCAGCCCTGACATTTAACCACTAGGCTACCTGATAGTGTTCACTCAGCCCTGACATTTAACCACTAGGCTACCTGTCTCCTACCTGATAGTGCTCACTCAGCCCTGACATTCAACCACTAGGCTACCTGATAGTGCTCACTCAGCCCTGACATTTAACCACTAGGCTACCTGATAGTGCTCACTCAGCCCTGACATTTAACCACTAGGCTACCTGATAGTGCTCACTCAGCCCTGACATTTAACCACTAGGCTACCTTATAGTGCTCACTCAGCCCTGACATGTAACCACTAGGCTACCTGTCTCCTACCTGATAGTGCTCACTCAGCCCTGACATTCAACCACTAGGCTACCTGTCTCCTACCTGATACTGCTCACTCAGCCCTGACATGTAACCACTAGGCTACCTGTCTCCTACCTGATAGTGCTCACTCAGCCCTGACATTCAACCACTAGGCTACCTGTCTCCTACCTGATACTGCTCACTCAGCCCTGACATTTAACCACTAGGCTACCTTATAGTGCTCACTCAGCTCTGACATGTAACCACTAGGCTACCTGTCTCCTACCTGATGGTGCTCACTCAGCCCTGACATTTACCCACTAGGCTACCTGATAGTGCTCACTCAGCCCTGACATTTAACCACTAGGCTACCTGATGGTGCTCACTCAGCCCTGACATTTAACCACTAGGCTACCTGATGGTGCTCACTCAGCCCTGACATTTAACCACTAGGCTACCTGATAGTGCTCACTCAGCCCTGACATTTAACCACTAGGCTACCTGTCTCCTACCTGATGGTTCTCACTCAGCCCTGACATTTAACCACTAGACTACCTGTCTCCTACCTGATATTTCTCACTCAGCCCTGACATTTAACCACTAGGTTACCTGTCTCCTACCTGATAGTTCTCACTCAGCCCTGACATTTAACCACTAGGCTACCTGATAGTGTTCACTCAGCCCTGACATTTAACCACTAGGCTACCTGATACTGCTCACTCAGCCCTGACATTCAACCACTAGGCTACCTGATAGTGCTCACTCAGCCCTGACATTCAACCACTAGGCTACCTGTCTCCTACCTGATAGTGCTCACTCAGCCCTGCCATTTAACCACTAGGCTACCTGTCTCCTACCTGATGGTTCTCACTCAGCCCTGACATTTAACCACTAGACTACCTGTCTCCTACCTGATATTTCTCACTCAGCCCTGACATTTAACCACTAGGTTCCCTGTCTCCTACCTGATAGTTCTCACTCAGCCCTGACATTTAACCACTAGGCTACCTGATAGTGTTCACTCAGCCCTGACATTTAACCACTAGGCTACCTGATACTGCTCACTCAGCCCTGACATTCAACCACTAGGCTACCTGATGGTGCTCACTCAGCCCTGACATTCAACCACTAGGCTACCTGTCTCCTACCTGATAGTGCTCACTCAGCCCTGCCATTTAACCACTAGGCTACCTGTCTCCTACCTGATAGTGCTTACTCAGCCCTGACATTTAACCACTAGGCTACCTGATAGTGCTCACTCAGCCCTGACATTTAACCACTAGGCTACCTGTCTCCTACCTGATAGTGCTCACTCAGCCCTGCCATTTAACCACTAGGCTACCTGTCTCCTACCTGATAGTGCTTACTCAGCCATGGCATTTAACAACTAGGATACCTGATATTGCTCACTCAGCCCTGACATTTAACCACTATGCTACCTGTCTCCTACCTGATAGTGCTCACTCAGCCATGGCATTTAACCACTAGGCTACCTGATAGTGCTCACTCAGCCCTGACATTTAACCACTAGGCTACCTGATAGTTCTCACTCAGCCCTGACATTTAACCACTAGGCTACCTGTCTCCTACCTGATGGTGCTCACTCAGCCCTGACATTTAACCACTAGACTACCTGATAGTGCTCACTCAGCTCTGACATTTAACCACAAGGCTACCTGTCTCCTACCTGATGGTGCTCACTCAGCCCTGACATTTAACCACTAGGCTACCTGTCTCCTACCTGATAGTGCTCACTCAGCCCTGACATTCAACCACTAGGCTACCTGATGGTGCTCACTCAGCCCTGACATTTAACCACTAGGCTACCTGATAGTGTTCACTCAGCCCTGACATTTAACCACTAGGCTACCTGTCTCCTACCTGATAGTGCTCACTCAGCCCTGACATTCAACCACTAGGCTACCTGATAGTGCTCACTCAGCCCTGACATTTAACCACTAGGCTACCTGATAGTGCTCACTCAGCCCTGACATTTAACCACTAGGCTACCTGATAGTGCTCACTCAGCCCTGACATTTAACCACTAGGCTACCTTATAGTGCTCACTCAGCCCTGACATGTAACCACTAGGCTACCTGTCTCCTACCTGATAGTGCTCACTCAGCCCTGACATTCAACCACTAGGCTACCTGTCTCCTACCTGATACTGCTCACTCAGCCCTGACATGTAACCACTAGGCTACCTGTCTCCTACCTGATAGTGCTCACTCAGCCCTGACATTCAACCACTAGGCTACCTGTCTCCTACCTGATACTGCTCACTCAGCCCTGACATTTAACCACTAGGCTACCTTATAGTGCTCACTCAGCTCTGACATGTAACCACTAGGCTACCTGTCTCCTACCTGATGGTGCTCACTCAGCCCTGACATTTACCCACTAGGCTACCTGATAGTGCTCACTCAGCCCTGACATTTAACCACTAGGCTACCTGATGGTGCTCACTCAGCCCTGACATTTAACCACTAGGCTACCTGATGGTGCTCACTCAGCCCTGACATTTAACCACTAGGCTACCTGATAGTGCTCACTCAGCCCTGACATTTAACCACTAGGCTACCTGTCTCCTACCTGATGGTTCTCACTCAGCCCTGACATTTAACCACTAGACTACCTGTCTCCTACCTGATATTTCTCACTCAGCCCTGACATTTAACCACTAGGTTACCTGTCTCCTACCTGATAGTTCTCACTCAGCCCTGACATTTAACCACTAGGCTACCTGATAGTGTTCACTCAGCCCTGACATTTAACCACTAGGCTACCTGATACTGCTCACTCAGCCCTGACATTCAACCACTAGGCTACCTGATAGTGCTCACTCAGCCCTGACATTCAACCACTAGGCTACCTGTCTCCTACCTGATAGTGCTCACTCAGCCCTGCCATTTAACCACTAGGCTACCTGTCTCCTACCTGATGGTTCTCACTCAGCCCTGACATTTAACCACTAGACTACCTGTCTCCTACCTGATATTTCTCACTCAGCCCTGACATTTAACCACTAGGTTCCCTGTCTCCTACCTGATAGTTCTCACTCAGCCCTGACATTTAACCACTAGGCTACCTGATAGTGTTCACTCAGCCCTGACATTTAACCACTAGGCTACCTGATACTGCTCACTCAGCCCTGACATTCAACCACTAGGCTACCTGATGGTGCTCACTCAGCCCTGACATTCAACCACTAGGCTACCTGTCTCCTACCTGATAGTGCTCACTCAGCCCTGCCATTTAACCACTAGGCTACCTGTCTCCTACCTGATAGTGCTTACTCAGCCCTGACATTTAACCACTAGGCTACCTGATAGTGCTCACTCAGCCCTGACATTTAACCACTAGGCTACCTGTCTCCTACCTGATAGTGCTCACTCAGCCCTGCCATTTAACCACTAGGCTACCTGTCTCCTACCTGATAGTGCTTACTCAGCCATGGCATTTAACAACTAGGATACCTGATATTGCTCACTCAGCCCTGACATTTAACCACTATGCTACCTGTCTCCTACCTGATAGTGCTCACTCAGCCATGGCATTTAACCACTAGGCTACCTGATAGTGCTCACTCAGCCCTGACATTTAACCACTAGGCTACCTGATAGTTCTCACTCAGCCCTGACATTTAACCACTAGGCTACCTGTCTCCTACCTGATGGTGCTCACTCAGCCCTGACATTTAACCACTAGACTACCTGATAGTGCTCACTCAGCTCTGACATTTAACCACAAGGCTACCTGTCTCCTACCTGATGGTGCTCACTCAGCCCTGACATTTAACCACTAGGCTACCTGTCTCCTACCTGATAGTGCTCACTCAGCCCTGACATTCAACCACTAGGCTACCTGATGGTGCTCACTCAGCCCTGACATTTAACCACTAGGCTACCTGATAGTGTTCACTCAGCCCTGACATTTAACCACTAGGCTACCTGTCTCCTACCTGATAGTGCTCACTCAGCCCTGACATTCAACCACTAGGCTACCTGATGGTGCTCACTCAGCCCTGACATTTAACCACTAGGCTACCTGATAGTGCTCACTCAGCCCTGACATTTAACCACTAGGCTACCTGATAGTGCTCACTCAGCCCTGACATTTAACCACTAGGCTACCTTATAGTGCTCACTCAGCCCTGACATGTAACCACTAGGCTACCTGTCTCCTACCTGATAGTGCTCACTCAGCCCTGACATTCAACCACTAGGCTACCTGTCTCCTACCTGATACTGCTCACTCAGCCCTGACATGTAACCACTAGGCTACCTGTCTCCTACCTGATAGTGCTCACTCAGCCCTGACATTCAACCACTAGGCTACCTGTCTCCTACCTGATACTGCTCACTCAGCCCTGACATTTAACCACTAGGCTACCTTATAGTGCTCACTCAGCTCTGACATGTAACCACTAGGCTACCTGTCTCCTACCTGATGGTGCTCACTCAGCCCTGACATTTACCCACTAGGCTACCTGATAGTGCTCACTCAGCCCTGACATTTAACCACTAGGCTACCTGATGGTGCTCACTCAGCCCTGACATTTAACCACTAGGCTACCTGATGGTGCTCACTCAGCCCTGACATTTAACCACTAGGCTACCTGATAGTGCTCACTCAGCCCTGACATTTAACCACTAGGCTACCTGTCTCCTACCTGATGGTTCTCACTCAGCCCTGACATTTAACCACTAGACTACCTGTCTCCTACCTGATATTTCTCACTCAGCCCTGACATTTAACCACTAGGTTACCTGTCTCCTACCTGATAGTTCTCACTCAGCCCTGACATTTAACCACTAGGCTACCTGATAGTGTTCACTCAGCCCTGACATTTAACCACTAGGCTACCTGATAGTGCTCACTCAGCCCTGACATTTAACCACTAGACTACCTGTCTCCTACCTGATATTTCTCACTCAGCCCTGACATTTAACCACTAGGTTACCTGTCTCCTACCTGATAGTTCTCACTCAGCCCTGACATTTAACCACTAGGCTACCTGATAGTGTTCACTCAGCCCTGACATTTAACCACTAGGCTACCTGATACTGCTCACTCAGCCCTGACATTCAACCACTAGGCTACCTGATAGTGCTCACTCAGCCCTGACATTCAACCACTAGGCTACCTGTCTCCTACCTGATAGTGCTCACTCAGCCCTGCCATTTAACCACTAGGCTACCTGTCTCCTACCTGATAGTGCTTACTCAGCCCTGACATTTAACCACTAGGCTACCTGATAGTGCTCACTCAGCCCTGACATTTAACCACTAGGCTACCTGATAGTTCTCACTCAGCCCTGACATTTAACCACTAGGCTACCTGTCTCCTACTTGATGGTGCTCACTCAGCCCTGACATTTAACCACTAGACTACCTGATAGTGCTCACTCAGCTCTGACATTTAACCACAAGGCTACCTGTCTCCTACCTGATGGTGCTCACTCAGCCCTGACATTTAACCACTAGGCTACCTGTCTCCTACCTGATAGTGCTCACTCAGCCCTGACATTCAACCACTAGGCTACCTGATGGTGCTCACTCAGCCCTGACATTTAACCACTAGGCTACCTGATAGTGTTCACTCAGCCCTGACATTTAACCACTAGGCTACCTGTCTCCTACCTGATAGTGCTCACTCAGCCCTGACATTCAACCACTAGGCTACCTGATGGTGCTCACTCAGCCCTGACATTTAACCACTAGGCTACCTGATAGTGTTCACTCAGCCCTGACATTTAACCACTAGGCTACCTGTCTCCTACCTGATAGTGCTCACTCAGCCCTGACATTCAACCACTAGGCTACCTGATGGTGCTCACTCAGCCCTGACATTTAACCACTAGGCTACCTGATAGTGCTCACTCAGCCCTGACATTTAACCACTAGGCTACCTGTCTCCTACCTGATAGTGCTCACTCAGCCCTGCCATTTAACCACTAGGCTACCTGTCTCCTACCTGATAGTGCTTACTCAGCCATGGCATTTAACAACTAGGATACCTGATATTGCTCACTCAGCCCTGACATTTAACCACTAGGCTACCTGATAGTTCTCACTCAGCCCTGACATTTAACCACTAGGCTACCTGTCTCCTACCTGATGGTGCTCACTCAGCCCTGACATTTAACCACTAGACTACCTGATAGTGCTCACTCAGCTCTGACATTTAACCACAAGGCTACCTGTCTCCTACCTGATGGTGCTCACTCAGCCCTGACATTTAACCACTAGGCTACCTGTCTCCTACCTGATAGTGCTCACTCAGCCCTGACATTCAACCACTAGGCTACCTGATGGTGCTCACTCAGCCCTGACATTCAACCACTAGGCTACCTGATGGTGCTCACTCAGCCCTGACATTTAACCACTAGGCTACCTGATAGTGCTCACTCAGCCCTGACATTTAACCACTAGGCTACCTGATAGTGCTCACTCAGCCCTGACATTTAACCACTAGGCTACCTTATAGTGCTCACTCAGCCCTGACATGTAACCACTAGGCTACCTGTCTCCTACCTGATAGTGCTCACTCAGCCCTGACATTCAACCACTAGACTACCTGTCTCCTACCTGATATTTCTCACTCAGCCCTGACATTTAACCACTAGGTTACCTGTCTCCTACCTGATAGTTCTCACTCAGCCCTGACATTTAACCACTAGGCTACCTGATAGTGTTCACTCAGCCCTGACATTTAACCACTAGGCTACCTGATACTGCTCACTCAGCCCTGACATTCAACCACTAGGCTACCTGATAGTGCTCACTCAGCCCTGACATTCAACCACTAGGCTACCTGTCTCCTACCTGATAGTGCTCACTCAGCCCTGCCATTTAACCACTAGGCTACCTGTCTCCTACCTGATAGTGCTTACTCAGCCCTGACATTTAACCACTAGGCTACCTGATAGTGCTCACTCAGCCCTGACATTTAACCACTAGGCTACCTGTCTCCTACCTGATAGTGCTCACTCAGCCCTGCCATTTAACCACTAGGCTACCTGTCTCCTACCTGATAGTGCTTACTCAGCCATGGCATTTAACAACTAGGATACCTGATATTGCTCACTCAGCCCTGACATTTAACCACTATGCTACCTGTCTCCTACCTGATAGTGCTCACTCAGCCATGGCATTTAACCACTAGGCTACCTGATAGTGCTCACTCAGCCCTGACATTTAACCACTAGGCTACCTGATAGTTCTCACTCAGCCCTGACATTTAACCACTAGGCTACCTGTCTCCTACCTGATGGTGCTCACTCAGCCCTGACATTTAACCACTAGACTACCTGATAGTGCTCACTCAGCTCTGACATTTAACCACAAGGCTACCTGTCTCCTACCTGATGGTGCTCACTCAGCCCTGACATTTAACCACTAGGCTACCTGTCTCCTACCTGATAGTGCTCACTCAGCCCTGACATTCAACCACTAGGCTACCTGATGGTGCTCACTCAGCCCTGACATTTAACCACTAGGCTACCTGATAGTGTTCACTCAGCCCTGACATTTAACCACTAGGCTACCTGTCTCCTACCTGATAGTGCTCACTCAGCCCTGACATTCAACCACTAGGCTACCTGATGGTGCTCACTCAGCCCTGACATTTAACCACTAGGCTACCTGATAGTGTTCACTCAGCCCTGATATTTAACCACTAGGCTACCTGTCTTCTACCTGATATTGCTCACTTAGCCCTGACATTTAACCACTAGGCTACCTGTCTCCTACCTGATATTGCTCACTCAGCCCTGACATTTAACCACTAGGCTACCTGATAGTGCTCCCTCAGCCCTGCCATTTAACCACTAGGCTACCTGTCTTCTACCTGATATTGCTCACTCAGCCCTGACATTTAACCACTAGGCTACCTGATATTGCTCACTCAGCCCTGACATTTAACCACTAGGCTACCTGTCTCCTACCTGATAGTGCTCACTCAGCCCTGACATTTAACCACTAGGCTACCTGTCTCCTACCTGATAGTGCTCACTCAGCCCTGACATTTAACCACTAGGTTACCTGATAGTGCTCACTCAGCCCTGACATTCAACCACTAGGCTACCTGAAGGTGCTCACTCAGCCCTGACATTTAACCACTAGGCTACCTGTCTCCTACCTGATGGTTCTCACTCAGCCCTGACATTTAACCACTAGACTACCTGTCTCCTACCTGATATTTCTCACTCAGCCCTGACATTTAACCACTAGGTTACCTGTCTCCTACCTGATAGTTCTCACTCAGCCCTGACATTTAACCACTAGGCTACCTGATAGTGTTCACTCAGCCCTGACATTTAACCACTAGGCTACCTGATACTGCTCACTCAGCCCTGACATTCAACCACTAGGCTACCTGATAGTGCTCACTCAGCCCTGACATTCAACCACTAGGCTACCTGTCTCCTACCTGATAGTGCTCACTCAGCCCTGCCATTTAACCACTAGGCTACCTGTCTCCTACCTGATAGTGCTTACTCAGCCCTGACATTTAACCACTAGGCTACCTGATAGTGCTCACTCAGCCCTGACATTTAACCACTAGGCTACCTGTCTCCTACCTGATAGTGCTCACTCAGCCCTGCCATTTAACCACTAGGCTACCTGTCTCCTACCTGATAGTGCTTACTCAGCCATGGCATTTAACAACTAGGATACCTGATATTGCTCACTCAGCCCTGACATTTAACCACTATGCTACCTGTCTCCTACCTGATAGTGCTCACTCAGCCATGGCATTTAACCACTAGGCTACCTGATAGTGCTCACTCAGCCCTGACATTTAACCACTAGGCTACCTGATAGTTCTCACTCAGCCCTGACATTTAACCACTAGGCTACCTGTCTCCTACTTGATGGTGCTCACTCAGCCCTGACATTTAACCACTAGACTACCTGATAGTGCTCACTCAGCTCTGACATTTAACCACAAGGCTACCTGTCTCCTACCTGATGGTGCTCACTCAGCCCTGACATTTAACCACTAGGCTACCTGTCTCCTACCTGATAGTGCTCACTCAGCCCTGACATTCAACCACTAGGCTACCTGATGGTGCTCACTCAGCCCTGACATTTAACCACTAGGCTACCTGATAGTGTTCACTCAGCCCTGACATTTAACCACTAGGCTACCTGTCTCCTACCTGATAGTGCTCACTCAGCCCTGACATTCAACCACTAGGCTACCTGATGGTGCTCACTCAGCCCTGACATTTAACCACTCGGCTACCTGATAGTGTTCACTCAGCCCTGACATTTAACCACTAGGCTACCTGTCTCCTACCTGATAGTGCTCACTCAGCCCTGACATTCAACCACTAGGCTACCTGATGGTGCTCACTCAGCCCTGACATTTAACCACTAGGCTACCTGATAGTGCTCACTCAGCCCTGACATTTAACCACTAGGCTACCTGTCTCCTACCTGATAGTGCTCACTCAGCCCTGCCATTTAACCACTAGGCTACCTGTCTCCTACCTGATAGTGCTTACTCAGCCATGGCATTTAACAACTAGGATACCTGATATTGCTCACTCAGCCCTGACATTTAACCACTATGCTACCTGTCTCCTACCTGATAGTGCTCACTCAGCCATGGCATTTAACCACTAGGCTACCTGATAGTGCTCACTCAGCCCTGACATTTAACCACTAGGCTACCTGATAGTTCTCACTCAGCCCTGACATTTAACCACTAGGCTACCTGTCTCCTACCTGATGGTGCTCACTCAGCCCTGACATTTAACCACTAGACTACCTGATAGTGCTCACTCAGCTCTGACATTTAACCACAAGGCTACCTGTCTCCTACCTGATGGTGCTCACTCAGCCCTGACATTTAACCACTAGGCTACCTGTCTCCTACCTGATAGTGCTCACTCAGCCCTGACATTCAACCACTAGGCTACCTGATGGTGCTCACTCAGCCCTGACATTCAACCACTAGGCTACCTGATGGTGCTCACTCAGCCCTGACATTTAACCACTAGGCTACCTGATAGTGCTCACTCAGCCCTGACATTTAACCACTAGGCTACCTGATAGTGCTCACTCAGCCCTGACATTTAACCACTAGGCTACCTTATAGTGCTCACTCAGCCCTGACATGTAACCACTAGGCTACCTGTCTCCTACCTGATAGTGCTCACTCAGCCCTGACATTCAACCACTAGGCTACCTGTCTCCTACCTGATACTGCTCACTCAGCCCTGACATGTAACCACTAGGCTACCTGTCTCCTACCTGATAGTGCTCACTCAGCCCTGACATTCAACCACTAGGCTACCTGTCTCCTACCTGATACTGCTCACTCAGCCCTGACATTTAACCACTAGGCTACCTTATAGTGCTCACTCAGCTCTGACATGTAACCACTAGGCTACCTGTCTCCTACCTGATGGTGCTCACTCAGCCCTGACATTTAACCACTAGGCTACCTGATAGTGCTCACTCAGCCCTGACATTTAACCACTAGGCTACCTGATGGTGCTCACTCAGCCCTGACATTTAACCACTAGGCTACCTGATGGTGCTCACTCAGCCCTGACATTTAACCACTAGGCTACCTGATAGTGCTCACTCAGCCCTGACATTTAACCACTAGGCTACCTGTCTCCTACCTGATGGTTCTCACTCAGCCCTGACATTTAACCACTAGACTACCTGTCTCCTACCTGATATTTCTCACTCAGCCCTGACATTTAACCACTAGGTTACCTGTCTCCTACCTGATAGTTCTCACTCAGCCCTGACATTTAACCACTAGGCTACCTGATAGTGTTCACTCAGCCCTGACATTTAACCACTAGGCTACCTGATACTGCTCACTCAGCCCTGACATTCAACCACTAGGCTACCTGATAGTGCTCACTCAGCCCTGACATTCAACCACTAGGCTACCTGTCTCCTACCTGATAGTGCTCACTCAGCCCTGCCATTTAACCACTAGGCTACCTGTCTCCTACCTGATAGTGCTTACTCAGCCCTGACATTTAACCACTAGGCTACCTGATAGTGCTCACTCAGCCCTGACATTTAACCACTAGGCTACCTGTCTCCTACCTGATAGTGCTCACTCAGCCCTGCCATTTAACCACTAGGCTACCTGTCTCCTACCTGATAGTGCTTACTCAGCCATGGCATTTAACAACTAGGATACCTGATATTGCTCACTCAGCCCTGACATTTAACCACTATGCTACCTGTCTCCTACCTGATAGTGCTCACTCAGCCATGGCATTTAACCACTAGGCTACCTGATAGTGCTCACTCAGCCCTGACATTTAACCACTAGGCTACCTGATAGTTCTCACTCAGCCCTGACATTTAACCACTAGGCTACCTGTCTCCTACCTGATGGTGCTCACTCAGCCCTGACATTTAACCACTAGACTACCTGATAGTGCTCACTCAGCTCTGACATTTAACCACAAGGCTACCTGTCTCCTACCTGATGGTGCTCACTCAGCCCTGACATTTAACCACTAGGCTACCTGTCTCCTACCTGATAGTGCTCACTCAGCCCTGACATTCAACCACTAGGCTACCTGATGGTGCTCACTCAGCCCTGACATTTAACCACTAGGCTACCTGATAGTGTTCACTCAGCCCTGACATTTAACCACTAGGCTACCTGTCTCCTACCTGATAGTGCTCACTCAGCCCTGACATTCAACCACTAGGCTACCTGATGGTGCTCACTCAGCCCTGACATTTAACCACTAGGCTACCTGATAGTGTTCACTCAGCCCTGATATTTAACCACTAGGCTACCTGTCTTCTACCTGATATTGCTCACTTAGCCCTGACATTTAACCACTAGGCTACCTGTCTCCTACCTGATATTGCTCACTCAGCCCTGACATTTAACCACTAGGCTACCTGATAGTGCTCCCTCAGCCCTGCCATTTAACCACTAGGCTACCTGTCTTCTACCTGATATTGCTCACTCAGCCCTGACATTTAACCACTAGGCTACCTGATATTGCTCACTCAGCCCTGACATTTAACCACTAGGCTACCTGTCTCCTACCTGATAGTGCTCACTCAGCCCTGACATTTAACCACTAGGCTACCTGTCTCCTACCTGATAGTGCTCACTCAGCCCTGACATTTAACCACTAGGTTACCTGATAGTGCTCACTCAGCCCTGACATTCAACCACTAGGCTACCTGAAGGTGCTCACTCAGCCCTGACATTTAACCACTAGGCTACCTGTCTCCTACCTGATAGTTCTCACTCAGACCTGACATTTAACCACTAGGCTACCTGAAGGTGCTCACTCAGCCCTGACATTTAACCACTAGGCTACCTGTCTCCTACCTGATAGTTCTCACTCAGCCCTGACATTTAACCACTAGGCTACCTGAAGGTGCTCACTCAGCCCTGACATTTAACCACTAGGCTACCTGATAGTGCTCACTCAGCCCTGACATTTAACCACTAGGCTACCTGAAGGTGCTCACTCAGCCCTGACATTTAACCACTAGGCTACCTGTCTCCTACCTGAAGGTGCTCACTCAGCCCTGACATTTAACCACTAGGCTACCTGTCTCCTACCTGATAGTGCTCACTCAGCCCTGACATTTAACCACTAGGCTACCTGTCTCCTACCTGATAGTGCTCACTCAGCCCTCAGGTTTCCTGGGTTTTCTAATATTTACATGAATGTAGTTTGTCTTATAAATGAACGCAGGGAAGGCAGGCAGGTACAACACAAAATCACAAGTCCATCAGATATTACAGATAACCATCATGTTTGAATCAAAACATCCTGTCCCACACTCACTTTGAGCAGGCTGATGCCACTGCCAGTGTTAGGTGCAGTAAAATGTTCATCGTCATCGAAGTGAATGTCTCCCAGGAACCAGGCGTGAGCAAACTCTCGTCCAGTACCATCGAACTTCTGGTTGCATCCCAAGTGTCTCCCTGCATGGTTGAAACACAACGAAAAGGACACACTATCTATCGTCATCGCCTCTACAAAATGTAAAGATATAACATTTTTTTTAAATAACCATTTCCAGGGAAGATATAGCATAATGAAAGCCTGGTCCGTGATCTGCTTGTGCCGTCCTGCCAGCTGACAACAAGACAGCATATACAGGTCTGGGACCAGGCTAGAGTAGATGCAATTTATTCATAACATTCAATTCATCCCAAATACACAGGTAATATTGTCTAAACCAAGGCATGTGAGACGAGACTGGGTACCAGTCTGTTTTTACGAACATTCCAGTCCTTGTACTTTGTGTCATTGCATTACAGGGACTGGTAAGGACCGGTATGTGAGTAGAAATGGACTGGTGCCCAGGCTAATACGAGACCCACCTGTTCCAAAACCCAGTTTGATGTCTACATCCGCCAGGGGAGAGGATGTGTCCTCTATAAACTCCAGGGGAGACACCTCGCTCCACATCCTGAAGGCCAGGCTGATGATATGTCTCTGGTCCTGTATGGTCAGCTGACTGCTGTAACCCTCTCCTAGACATGAACAAAGGCCAGCACACACTCTGTTGAATATGACAAGTCTCTGGCCTCATAGTAACCCTCACCAATCAGTCTCATAGTAACCCTCACCAATCAGTCTCATAGTAACCCTCCCTTATCAGCCTCGTAGTAACCCTCACCTATCAGTATCATAGTAACCCTCCCTTATCAGTCTCATAGTAACCCTCCCTTATCAGCCTCGTAGTAACCCTCACCTATCAGTATCATAGTAACCCTCACCTATCAGTCTCATAGTAACCCTCACCTATCAGTCTCATAGTAACCCTCACCTATCAGTCTCATAGTAGCCCTCACCTATCAGTATCATAGTAACCCTCACCTATCAGTCTCATAGTAACCCTCACCTATCAGCCTCATAGTAACTCTCACCTATCAGCCTCATAGTAACCCTCCCTTATCAGTCTCATAGTAACTCTCACCTATCAGCCTCCACTTCAGCACCATTTTGGAGAATGCCATGTTTCCCCATGCACGTTTCCCCACATGTCTCTTCTGCCTCCGCTTGGACAGCAGTGAGGCCACGCGGTTCTGATGCTGATGAGGTCTGTCAGTAGCAGTGGTAGGAAAAGGGCTCCGATGAGTTCTGTCAGTAGCAGTGGTAGGAGGAGGGCTCTGATGAGGTCTGTCAGTAGCAGTGGTAGGAGGAGGGCTCTGATGAGGTCTGTCAGTAGCAGTGGTAGGAGGAGGGCTCTGATGAGGTCTGTCAGTAGCAGTGGTAGGAGGAGGGCTCTGATGAGGTCTGTCAGTAGCAGTGGTAGGAGGAGGGATCCGATGAGGTCTGTCAGTAGCAGTGGTAGGAGGAGGGCTCTGATGAGGTCTGTCAGTAGCAGGGGTAGGATGAGGGCTCTGATGAGGTCTGTCAGTAGCAGTGGTAGGAGGAGGGCTCTGATGAGGTCTGTCAGTAGCAGTGGTAGGAGGAGGGCTCTGATGAGGTCTGTCAGTAGCAGTGGTAGGAGGAGGGCTCTGATGAGGTCTGTCATTAGCAGTGGTAAGAGGAGGTTTCTGATGAGGTCTGTCAGTAGCAGTGGTAGGAGGAGGGTTCTGATGAGGTCTGTCAGTAGCAGTGGTAGGAGGGTTCTGATGAGGTCTGTCATTAGCAGTGGTAGGAGTGCGGCTCCAATGAGGTCTGTCAGTAGCAGTGGTAGGAGTGCTCCATTGAGGTCTGTCAGTAGCAATGGTAAGAGGAGGGCTCTGACGCTGATGAGGTCTGTCAGTAGCAGTGGTAGGAGTGCGGCTCCAATGAGGTCTGTCAGTAGCAGTGGTAGGAGTGCTCCATTGAGGTCTGTCAGTAGCAATGGTAAGAGGAGGGCTCTGACTCTGTTGAGGTCTGTCAGTAGCAGTGGTAGGAGGAGGGCTCTGATGAGGTCTATCAGTAGCAGTGATAGGAGGAGGGCTCTGACGCTGATGAGGTCTGTCAGTAGCAGTGGTAGGAGGAGGGCTCTGATGAGGTCTGTCAGTAGCAGTGGTAGGAGGAGGGCTCTGATGAGGTCTGTCAGTAGCAGTGGTAGGAGGAGGGCTCTGATGAGGTTTGTCAGTAGCAGTGGTAGGAGGAGGGCTCTGATGAGGTCTGTCAGTAGCAGTGGTAGGAGGAGGCCTCTGATGAGGTCTGTCAGTAGCAGTGGTAGGAGGAGGGCTCTGATGAGGTCTGTCAATAGCAGTGGTAGGAGGAGGGCTCTGACGCTGATGAGGTCTGTCAGTACCAGTGGTAGGAGGAGGGCTCTGATGAGGTCTGTCAGTAGCAGTGGTAGGAGGAGGGCTCTGATGAGGTCTGTCAGTAGCAGTGGTAGGAGGAGGCCTCTGATGAGGTCTGTCAGTAGCAGTGGTAGGAGGAGGCCTCTGATGAGGTCTGTCAGTAGCAGTGGTAGGAGGAGGCCTCTGATGAGGTCTGTCAGTAGCAGTGGTAGGAGGAGGCCTCTGATGAGGTCTGTCAGTAGCAGTGGTAGGAGGAGGCCTCTGATGAGGTCTGTCAGTAGCAGTGGTAGGAGGAGGCCTCTGATGAGGTCTGTCAGTAGCAGTGGTAGGAGGAGGCCTCTGATGAGGTCTGTCAGTAGCAGTGGTAGGAGGAGGCCTCTGATGAGGTCTGTCAGTAGCAGTGGTAGGAGGAGGCCTCTGATGAGGTCTGTCAGTAGCAGTGGTAGGAGGAGGGCTCCGATGAGGTCTGTCAGTAGCAGTGGTAGGAGGAGGCCTCTGATGAGGTCTGTCAGTAGCAGTGGTAGGAGGAGGCCTCTGATGAGGTCTGTCAGTAGCAGTGGTAGGAGGAGGGCTCTGATGAGGTCTGTCAGTAGCAGTGGTAGGAGGAGGGCTCTGATGAGGTCTGTCAGTAGCAGTGGTAGGAGGAGGGCTCTGATGAGGTCTGTCAGTAGCAGTGGTAGGAGGAGGGCTCTGATGAGGTCTGTCAGTAGCAGTGGTAGAAGGAGGGCACCGATGAGGACTGTCAGTAGCAGTGGTAGGAGGAGGGCTCTGATGAGGTCTGTCAGTAGCAGTGGTAGAAGGAGGGCTCCGATGAGGTCTGTCAGTAGCAGTGGTAGAAGGAGGGCTCTGATGAGGTCTGTCAGTAGCAGTGGTAGGAGGAGGCCTCTGATGAGGTCTGTCAGTAGCAGTGGTAGGAGGAGGCCTCTGATGAGGTCTGTCAGTAGCAGTGGTAGGAGGAGGCCTCTGATGAGGTCTGTCAGTAGCAGTGGTAGGAGGAGGCCTCTGATGAGGTCTGTCAGTAGCAGTGGTAGGAGGAGGGCTCTGATGAGGTCTGTCAGTAGCAGTGGTAGGAGGAGGCCTCTGAGGTCTGTCAGTAGCAGTGGTAGGAGGAGGGCTCTGATGAGGTCTGTCAGTAGCAGTGGTAGGAGGAGGCCTCTGATGAGGTCTGTCAGTAGCAGTGGTAGGGTCGTTCCCTGTGTGACTGTGTGTATTGCTGTTATTCTCTGTGTTGTTTATAGCAGAATCATTGAGAGTATCACCGACTGGGTCGTAGTATTCTGTTGTGCTACTGGCAGATATATCACCTTTGTGGGTGCTAACAGTGCTATTAAAAATGTCACTGAATGAATTGTCAACCTCTGTATAGTTTCCATCAGTGCCATTAGAAAGGTTAGTCAATATGTTATTGTCCACTGGGTAATCAGTAGCAGAGCCATTTAAAACACCACTGAAGGTTTTGTTAGAGTATTCTGAGGTGTCTGTGTTCTTAGTTAGCCAGGTGGCGGTGTTGATACCAAGCGCTGAGCTGGTGGAGTCGTGTACTTCCTCAGTAGCATCATCCGTCTCCTTATCCGGGACCCCACACCTTGGCTTGTTCATGGCAGCCTTGGTGGCGTCGTCAAACAGCCCTGTGACAGACAGGCCGGACACCATCTGGAAGTCTCTGAGAGCTGAGATGAAGGCTTGGCTTTCAGTGGGATTTGGAGAGTCTTCGTCATCATCATCATCATCAGTCTCTGCACGTGACAACGATGAGTCTCCCTCCTGTATCCCAGATAGGTCTTCCTCCCCGGGAAAGTCTTCATCGTTAGAAATGCCTGTTGATTGGTCAAACTGGAGCTCCTCCCAGTTCACCGGTCTTATGAAGCCGTACCTTGAGAGAAATAGCTGGAAATATGGCATGTTGTTAAAACAGCTGGTAGAACTAACACCTCTAGAACATCTAACAGGAAATAACCTAGTCTGGGCACCAGTCTGTTTAGATAACATTCCTCTAGTCTGTTTAGATAACATTCCTCTAGTCTGTTTAGATAACATTCCTCTAGTCTGTTTAGATAACATTCCTCTAGTCTGTTTAGATAACATTCCTCTAGTCTGTTTAGATAACATGCCTCTAGTCTGTTTAGATAACATGCCTCTAGTCTGTTTAGATAACATTCCTCTAGTCTGGGTACCAGTCTGTTTAGATAACATTCCTCTAGTCTGGTACCACTCTGTTTAGATAACATTCCTCTAGTCTGGGTACCAGTCTGTTTAGATAACATTCCTCTAGTCTGGGTACCAGTCTGTTTAGATAACATTCATCTAGTCTGGGTACCAGTCTGTTTAGATAACATTCCTCTAGTCTGGGTACCAGTCTGTTTAGATAACATTCCTAAAGTCTGGTACCAGTCTGTTTAGATAACATTCATCTAGTCTGGGTACCAGTCTGTTTAGATAACATTCCTCTAGTCTGGGTACCACTCTGTTTAGATAACATTCATCTAGTCTGGTACCAGTCTGTTTAGATAACATTCCTCTAGTCTGGGTACCAGTCTGTTTAGATAACATTCCTCTAGTCTGGTACCACTCTGTTTAGATAACATTCCTCTAGTCTGGGTACCAGTCTGTTTAGATAACATTCCTCTAGTCTGGGTACCAGTCTGTTTAGATAACATTCATCTAGTCTGGGTACCAGTCTGTTTAGATAACATTCCTCTAGTCTGGGTACCAGTCTGTTTAGATAACATTCCTAAAGTCTGGTACCAGTCTGTTTAGATAACATTCATCTAGTCTGGGTACCAGTCTGTTTAGATAACATTCCTCTAGTCTGGGTACCACTCTGTTTAGATAACATTCATCTAGTCTGGTACCAGTCTGTTTAGATAACATTCCTCTAGTCTGGGTACCAGTCTGTTTAGATAACATTCCTCTAGTCTGGGTACCAGTCTGTTTAGATAACATTCCTCTAGTCTGGTACCAGTCTGTTTAGATAACATTCCTCTAGTCTGGTACCACTCTGTTTAGATAACATTCCTCTAGTCTGGGTACCACTCTGTTTAGATAACATTCCTCTAGTCTGGGTACCAGTCTGTTTAGATAACATTCCTCTAGTTTGGGTAACACTCTGTTTCGATAACATTCCTCTAGTCTGGGTAACACTCTGTTTAGATAACATTCCACTAGTCTGGCTACCAGTCTAGGATTATCTACTTCCTATCCAGATCTTCTCTTTTATGATCTATTATCTAAGTTGTCTACTTCCTATCTAGATCTTGTATTTTATTATCTATGATCTAAGTTGTCTACTTCCTATCCAGATCTGGCATTTTATTATCTATTATCTAAGTTGTCTACTTCCTATCCAGATCTGGTATTTTATTATCTATTATCTAAGTTGTCTACTTCCTATCCAGATCTTGTATTTTATTATCTATGATCTAAATTGTCTACTTCCTATCCAGATCTTGTATTTTATTATCTATGATCTAAGTTGTCTACTTCCTATCCAGATCCAGAGGGTCTGATGCAGTCGCTAGAGGAGCTGGATTACCTCGCGGCATTGGACGACGGTGGGAACCTATCAGAGATCGGGATCATAATCTCTGAGTTGCCATTGGACGCTCAGATGGCCAAGGCTCTGCTGGCATCCTGTGAGTTTGATTGTGTGAACGAGGTGGTGACCATCTCAGCTATGCTGTCAGGTATGTAGTTTACACTCCTACAACCTTTGGCCCATTTGATTCACTCAGGGTGGATTGTACCAACATGGATTAACTCTTAAACTGGGTTTAATCAAGGTTTATCTAGTAATGTTGTTGCACTGAACCTTAAACCTCGTTTTCAATAATCATAGTTCAATCTAATCCTTCTTCTACACTAAATTTAATTTAGAACTCAGACCAAGATCAAATGTAATCTTGTTGCTCCATTGTTTTAAAAACTAATTTAAATTCAGTTTAAATCTAAACTGACACTGTTTAAATGCATAAAATATCAGTGTGAATCATTTGTATGTCCTTTATTTTCATTGTGATGAACAATTTTATCTCCTGTGGTTTATCATGTTCGTTAAACTCAACCAGATAAATCATTTGACAGATAAGTGCAATTAATTTCATCCTTAGCCTGAAGTGAAAAGTCACTTTGCTGGCTAGCTAGCAATGACCAGTGCTGGTTTGTTTCCATAGAATTACAACATCTTGCTATGGTGAATCCATTAGGACACGTATCACTGATCATAGTTTAGTGATTTAACCGTAGATGAACTAATCCAGTCTTAAAATTAAGTGGTGCAACACATCTCTGATGAGTTATAAACGTAGATTTACAAAATCTAGATTAGGTCTAATCTAAGATTGATTTAAACCATGTCGTGTCTTGTAATGGGGTTAAACCCTCACCCTTATGTTTACATCCATAACGCCTTTATAACCACTACTGAAGATATTAGAATATCCATCATATGCAGTCCTAACCATTATAACTACATCGGGCATCTCTGACCTTTTGAATGCATAATCTGCCAGACAGTATAATCTACTATATGGACATAGTCTAGTGTCTGACCTTTTGGATGTTTAATCTGCCAGACAGTATGCCAGACAGTATAATCTGCCATATATTGAATAGCTGAACATCACATTTGCACCTAATAAAATAGTGATTACTTGGAGAGAGAGAGAGAGAGAAAATAAAAGTGTTACCTCTGCAGTATCCTTGTCTGTTATGAGCTCAGCCTGGTGAGAGGAGGGGATCTGTAGGTCGGAATGATCCCGACTGTGGAAGAGTTTCTCTGCATCAGTGGAGCCAATGCTGGTCAACAACAATACATTTATCAGCTGGAGTAAAATCAGCATCGTGGTTTGTTGCGGTGTGTCTTGACACGAGTCAGTTTGATGATGGCGAGAGAGATAGATAATGACCCACTGAAGAGCGAATCATGTCCTCAACCAAAATGTAAAGGCTCTTTTCCAAAGTTACGCCCTTTAAAACGTGACACACTTTGAAGTTTTACAGAGTATCGACACTTCAATAAAGTAGACCTATAGAGATGGCCTATGACTCGCAATACGCACTCAGCTGCGAAAGGTAAACAAACACCTCTAAAGCGGCTGCTAAATTAAAATGTCGGCCAAATGTGTGATTAACGCTTCCCTGGTTACTAATGGATACCGAGCGGTCTTAACGGTTGGCATTTCATCCCCGAAAGTAAGGGGCGGGAAAACAGCCACGCGACTCCCGCCCAGGAACACACCTGTTTGGAACGCATGGCGCGCGTCTCTCCCCCTCAGCTGGATTTATTCAGTTTAAAAAAAACGGCCATAAATAAAAATCAATAAATCACCATTTCAACATATTGTTAGAGCTGTGCACTAATTGTTCACTATTTAATTTTTTATAATTAAATTAATCCTTTTCAATTCTCAAAGTATGCTCATTTTTTAAATATATATATATATTTTTTAAAATCTTTTTTTTATTTAACCTTTATTTAACTAGGCAAGTCAGAAGAAATTCTTATATACAATGAGGGCCTACCTGGGAACAGTGGAGTTAACTGCCTTGTTCAGGGGCAGAAGGACATTTTTTACCTTGTCAGCTCGGGGATTCGACACTAACCACTAGGCTACCTGCCAATAAAATAATTGTCTCAATGTTTTTACCATAAAAACAATACTTCTATCAGCTCAGTGTATTCACAAGTTTATAAGAGCATGATTTGATACATTCAGTGTCAACAAATAGGCAGAAAGCATTACAATATCTCTGTGGTGCACAACAACACATGACAATATAATAAATATACAGATGGTTATCCGAGATCAAAATAGGACATAAACCCCACAAATAATAGCAAATACTTCACAGGGATAAATCAATCACAAAGAATGCAATACCACAATCCTTTTTCACAGAGGCTGAATGAGAACGTGATGGCGTGATGAGGGACGGATCAAGTTTTTCGGGTTGGTTTGCGGTCCGTCTCGTCAAGTCTGTCACTGTAGAGCCTTTGCTATCCCTGTGGCTAGGTGCTCAGCTGTAGGTTTATCTGCTGAGCAGCTGACCGAGAGCCCCTCGGCCATCATGGCCTCTGCTGTGGTGGGTCCTATGGCTGCAAACTGGAAGACCAAACAACACAACATTTTAAAGTTCAATTGTATTGGCAGTATAACAGCATCACAAGCTCAATGAAGATATCCACAGTCACTTAAAAGTTACATCGGAAAAAGCGTTCTCACCTTTATCTCCACAAGTTGTTCACCTGACAGTCTCCTCACTGTTTCCAAACAGAACCTGACTCCCGACGGGCTGAAGAAGGCAATGCTGTCTGGAACACCCTGCGTGTGGGCGGAGCCCAAACCATGACGATTAGTGTATAAAATGTTTCTGAACGATAACAACATCACAACGGGTGATGGGGCGGCAGGGTAGCCTAGTGGTTAGAGCGTTGGACTAGTAACCGGAAGGTTGCAAGTTCAAACCCCCGAGCTGACAAGGTACAAATCTGTCGTTCTGCCCCCTGAACAGGCAGTTACTGTTCCTAGGCCGTCATTGAAAATAAGAATTTGTTCTTAACTGACTTGCCTAGTTAAATAAAGGTAAAATAAATAAAATAAACAACGTGGATATATGGGATAGTGTGTTTTGAGGGGAAAGTCCGGGACTTAGTTGATGCTTCCCGTACCTGCTGTGTAAAATGGTTCTTCAGGTTCTTCTCCAGGTCTGGATGTTGAGCTGTCTGATAAACCATCAGTGTGTCTAGAGGAACTCCTTAAAAACAAAAACGTGAAACGAATGTCACCTAATGGTATTAGATACTACCTAGTAAATAGTACACTATTCATGAGTATTAATAAAAAATAGGAGTTATAATAAAGGGAACTTACCGTTTTCCCTCAAAGCAGAAGGTAAAACCTCTCTTTTAATGGAACCGCAGGGGAAGAGAAGTGGTAATATATTGGCATCCTCTCCTATATCAAGCCAGAATGTAGGTCTAGTTAGCTAGCTCAATATAAAAACACAATATGCAACATTTTCAAAGATTTTGCTGAGTCACAGTTCATATAACGAAAACAGTCAATATGAAATAAATTAATTTATGGATTTCCACATGACTGGGAATACAGATATGCATCTGTTGGTCACAGATATCTTTAAAAAAAAAGAAGGTAGGAGTGTGGATCAGAAAACCAGTCAGTATCTGGTGTGACCATCGTTTGCCTCATGCAGCGTGACACATCTCCTTCACATAGAGTTGATCAGGCTGTTGATTGTGGCCTGTGGAATGTTGTCTCTCTCCTCTTCAATGGCTGTGGAATGTTGTTGTCTCTCTCCTCTTCAATGGCTGTGGAATGTTGTCCCACTCCTCTTCAATGGCTGTGGAATGTTGTCCCACTCCTCTTCAATGGCTGTGGAATGTTGTCGTCCCACTCCTCTTCAATGGCTGTGGAATGTTGTCTCACTCCTCTTCAATGGCTGTGGAATGTTGTCTCTCTCCTCTTCAATGGCTGTGGAATGTTGTCCCTCTCCTCTTCAATGGCTGTGGAATGTTGTCCCTCTCCTCTTCAATGACTGTGGAATGTTGTCTCTCTCCTCTTCAATGGCTGTGGAATGTTGTCCCACTCCTCTTCAATGGCTGTGGAATGTTGTCCCTCTCCTCTTCAATGGCTGTGGAATGTTGTCCCAGTCCTCTTCAATGGCTGTGGAATGTTGTCTCTCTCCTCTTCAATGGCTGTGGAATGTTGTCCCACTCCTCTTCAATGGCTGTGGAATGTTGTCCCACTCCTCTTCAATGGCTGTGGAATGTTGTCCCAGTCCTCTTCAATGGCTGTGGAATGTTGTCCCACTCCTCTTCAATGGCTGTGGAATGTTGTCCCACTCCTCTTCAATGGCTGTGGAATGTTGTTGTCCCACTCCTCTTCAATGGCCGTGGAATGTTGTCGTCCCACTCCTCTTCAATGGCTGTGGAATGTTGTCCCACTCCTCTTCAATGGCTGTGGAATGTTGTCCCTCTCCTCTTCAATGGCTGTGGAATGTTGTTGTCCCTCTCCTCTTCAATGGCTGTGGAATGTTGTCCCTCTCCTCTTCAATGGCTGTGGAATGTTGTCCCACTCCTCTTCAATGGCTGTGGAATGTTGTCCCTCTCCTCTTCAATGGCTGTGGAATGTTGTCCCTCTCCTCTTCAATGACTGTGGAATGTTGTCCCTCTCCTCTTCAATGGCTGTGGAATGTTGTTGTCCCACTCCTCTTCAATGGCTGTGGAATGTTGTCCCTCTCCTCTTCAATGGCTGCGGAATGTTGTCGTCCCACTCCTCTTCAATGGCTGTGGAATGTTGTCCCACTCCTCTTCAATGGCTGTGGAATGTTGTCGTCCCCCTCCTCTTCAATGGCTGTGGAATGTTGTTGTCTCTCTCCTCTTCAATGGCTGTGGAATGTTGTCGTCCCACTCCTCTTCAATGGCTGTGGAATGTTGTCCCACTCCTCTTCAATGGCTGTGGAATGTTGTCCCTCTCCTCTTCAATGGCTGTGGAATGTTGTTGTCCCTCTCCTCTTCAATGGCTGTGGAATGTTGTCCCTCTCCTCTTCAATGGCTGTGGAATGTTGTCCCACTCCTCTTCAATGGCTGTGGAATGTTGTCCCTCTCCTCTTCAATGGCTGTGGAATGTTGTCCCTCTCCTCTTCAATGACTGTGGAATGTTGTCCCTCTCCTCTTCAATGGCTGTGGAATGTTGTCTCTCTCCTCTTCAATGGCTGTGGAATGTTGTCCCACTCCTCTTCAATGGCTGTGGAATGTTGTCCCACTCCTCTTCAATGGCTGTGGAATGTTGTTGTCCCACTCCTCTTCAATGGCTGTGGAATGTTGTCCCTCTCCTCTTCAATGGCTGCGGAATGTTGTCGTCCCCCTCCTCTTCAATGGCTGTGGAATGTTGTCTCACTCCTCTTCAATGGCTGTGGAATGTTGTCTCACTCCTCTTCAATGGCTGTGGAATGTTGTCCCACTCCTCTTCAATGGCTGTGGAATGTTGTCCCACTCCTCTTCAATGGCTGTGTGAAGTTGCTGGATATTTGTGGGAACTGGAACCACGGCGTCGTACACAACGATCCAGAGCATCCCAAACATGCTCAATAGGTGTCATGTCTGGTGAGTGTGCAGGCCATGGAAGAACTGGGACATTTTCAGCTTCCAGGAATTGTGTGCAGATCCTTGCGACATGAGACCGTGCACCATCATGCTGAAACATGAGATGATGGTGGCGGACGAATGGCACAACAATGGGCCTCAGGATCTCGTCACAGTATCTCTGTGAATTCAAATTGCAATAGATAAAATGCAATTGTATTCGTTGTCCGTAGCTTATGCCTGCCCATACCGTCACCCCAACGCCACCATGGGGCACTCTGATCACAACGTTGACATCAGCAAACTGCTCGCTCACACAACGCTGTCTGCCATCTGCCCGGTACAGTTGAAACCAGGGATTCATCTGTGAAGAGAACACTTCTCCGGAGTGCCAGTGGCCATCGAATGTGATCATTTTCCCACTGAAGTCGATTACGACGCCAAACTGCAGTCAGGTCAAGACCCTGGTGAGGACAACGAGCATGCAGATGAGCTTGTGAGGCCGGTTGGATGTACTGCCAATGTAACGGATGTGAAACGGCTAGCTTAGTTAGCGGTGCGCGCTAAATAGCGTTTCAATCAGTGACGTCACTTGTTCTGAGACCTTGAAGTAGTGGTCCCCCTTTGCTCTGCAAGGGCCGCGGCTTTTGTGGAGTGATGGGTAACGATGCTTCGTGGGTGACTGTTGTTGATGTGTGCAGAGGGACCCTGGTTCGCGCCCGGGTATGGGCGAGGGGACGGTCTAAAGTTATACTGTTACACCAAATTATCTAAAACAACACTGGAGGCGGCTTATGGTAGAGAAATTAACATTCAATTATCTGGCAACAGCTCTGGTGGACATTCCTGCAGTCAGTATGCCAATTGTACTCTCCCTCAAAACTTTAGACATCTGTGGTATTGTGCCGTGTGACAAAACTGGGTTATCGTGGCAACGTAGAAATCTTCACGAACAGGGATGTAAACAAATGTGTGCACAACATTTGAGAGAAATCAGCTTTTTTTGTGCATTTTGGAAAATGCCTAGGATCTTTTATTTCAACTAGGACGAACACTTTACATGTTGCGTTTAAAAAGGTAAATGATTGTCGTACGTTCAAGGATGAGGCGCGAGAGAACGTCTGCAGTCCCAGTGTCCTCTCCCAGGGGGACCAGACCTAGGTTTTCCACTGCGGAAGAAATACAGACAAACTGATTACTGAAATATAATACCAAACAGAAACCTACTTTTCATCTAATGACATTAATACAGTAGTAGTTTATGGTATTAATACAGTAGTAGTTTACGACATTAATACAGTAGTAGTTTAGGGTATTAATACAGTAGTAGTTTAGGGTATTAATACAGTAGTAGTTTAGGGTATTAATACAGTAGTAGTTTAGGGTATTAATACAGTAGTAGTTTATGGTATTAATACAGTAGTAGTTTAGGGTATTAATACAGTATTTTATTTTTTTATTTTATTTCACCTTTATTTAACCAGGTAGGCTAGTTGAGAACAAGTTCTCATTTACAACTGCGACCTGGCCAAGATAAAGCATAGCAGTGTGAGCAGACAACAAAGAGTTACACATGGAGTAAACAATTAACAAGTCAATAACACAGTAGAAACCAAAGGGGGAGTCTATATACAATGTGTGCAAAAGGCATGAGGAGGTAGGCAAATAATTACAATTTTGCAGATTAACACTGGAGTGATGAATGATCAGATGGTCATGTACAGGTAGAGATATTGGTGTGCAAAAGAGCAGAAAAGTAAATAAATAAAAACAGTATGGGGATGAGGTAGGTGAGAAAGGGTGGGCTATTTACCAATAGACTATGTACAGCTGCAGCGATCGGTTAGCCGCTCAGATAGCTGATGTTTGAAGTTGGTGAGGGAGATAAAAGTCTCCAACTTCAGCGATTTTTGCAATTCGTTCCAGTCACAGGCAGCAGTAGTAGTTTATGGTATTAATACAGTAGTAGTTTGTGGTATTAATACAGTAGTAGTTTGTGGTATTAATACAGTAGTAGTTTATGGTATTAATACAGTAGTAGTTTGTGGTATTAATACATTAGTAGTTTATGGTATTAATACAGTAGTAGTTTATGGTATTAATACAGTAGTAGTTTATGGTATTAATACAGTAGTAGTTTATGATATTAATACAGTAGTAGTTTATGATATTAATACATTAGTAGTTTAGGGTATTAATACAGTAGTCGTTTATGGTATTAATACAGTAGTAGTTTATGGTATTAATACAGTAGTAGTTTATGACATTAATACAGTAGTAGTTTAGGGTATTAATACAGTAGTAGTTTAGGGTATTAATACAGTAGTAGTTTAGGGTATTAATACAGTAGTAGTTTAGGGTATTAATACAGTAGTAGTTTAGGGTATTAATACAGTAGTAGTTTAGGGTATTAATACAGTAGTAGTTTAGGGTATTAACACAGTAGCAGTGTAGGGTATTAATACAGTAGTAGTTTAGGGTATTAATACAGTAGTAGTTTAGGGTATTAATACAGTAGTAGTTTAGGGTATTAATACAGTAGTAGTTTAGGGCATTAATACAGTAGTAGTTTAGGGCATTAATACAGTAGTAGTTTAGGGCATTAATACAGTAGTAGTTTATGACATTAATACAGTAGTAGTTTAGGGCATTAATACAGTAGTAGTTTAGGGCATTAATACAGTAGTAGTTTAGGGTATTAATACAGTAGTAGTTTAGGGTATTAATACAGTAGTAGTTTAGGGTATTAATACAGTAGTAGTTTAGGGTATTAATACAGTAGTAGTTTAGGGCATTAATACAGTAGTAGTTTAGGGTATTAATACAGTAGTAGTTTAGGGTATTAATACAGTAGTAGTTTAGGGTATTAATACAGTAGTAGTTTATGGTATTAATACAGTAGTAGTTTAGGGCATTAATACAGTAGTAGTTTAGGGTATTAATACAGTAGTAGTTTAGGGCATTAATACAGTAGTAGTTTAGGGCATTAATACAGTAGTAGTTTAGGGCATTAATACAGTAGTAGTTTAGGGCATTAATACAGTAGTAATTTTGGGCATTAATACAGTAGTAGTTTAGGGCATTAATACAGTAGTAGTTTAGGGCATTAATACAGTAGTAGTTTAGGGCATTAATACAGTAGTAGTTTAGGGCATTAATACAGTAGTAGTTTAGGGTATTAATACAGTAGTAGTTTAGGGTATTAATACAGTAGTAGTTTAGGGTATTAATACAGTAGTAGTTTAGGGTATTAATACAGTAGTAGTTTAGGGTATTAATACAGTAGTAGTTTAGGGCATTAATACAGTAGTAGTTTAGGGCATTAATACAGTAGTAGTTTAGGGCATTAATACAGTAGTAATTTAGGGCATTAATACAGTAGTAGTTTAGGGCATTAATACAGTAGTAGTTTAGGGTATTAATACAGTAGTAGTTTAGGGTATTAATACAGTAGTAGTTTAGGGGATTAATACAGTAGTCGCCACCCTAAACATTCTTATAAAGTGTTTTGGTGCAGATAGCAGTTCAATAGAGTCAAACTTTAACGTTTCAGCTAACAGAACAACCCTGTAGTTCCTTCCCAATAAATCAGAGGTAAACGGACAGGTACAGATACCGAGAGAGTGTTGCACCTGCCACCTGCCCTCAATAAAAGACAGGCAGCAAGACGTCAGTAAACTGTCACTTGTGGGGAAGTAATTTCCAGCTGACTGATGGCTAGTGGTAAACATGGTTGACACATTACTGTGACAGCCAGGTGCCTGCCACACATACTATATATCGTACCATCTCATTAAAGGCCCACTCTTGTGGTATTTACAACTTGATTTTTTTTTTATTACACTCAGTTGCCAGTTTATTAGGTACCCCATCCCGTTCACAAAAAAAATGGCTCTCTCCTATAGACAGTGAGTCGCGTGGTCGTGGCTTGGCTATATGAAGGCAGGCAGACATTCAAAAAGACAAACATTAAGACCTGATAGCTAGTAAAACACACCCGAAACTCGACAAACATCAGCAACCAGAGTGGATAAACACAAACAAAAATGACACGCAAACATCAACAACGGATCGACCCACTGAGAGAGCAACTCATACTTTGATTTTCAGTTACTGTTCGATTGAACGTTAGAGTGGGAAAAACAAGTTGCCTAAACGTCTTTGAGCGTGTAATGGTCGTTGGTGACAGATGCGCCGGTTCCGGTATCTCAGAAACGGTCGCCCTCCTGGGCATTTCACGCACTGCCGTGACTACGGGTTTAACAACAACGGTGCAACAAACAAACAAACAAACAACATCCAGTCAGCGGCAGCCCTGTGGGTGAAAACAGCTCAAAACAGAGTTTCGGGAAGAGAATGGCCAGAACGTTGCATGCTAACAGGTGGGCCTCAAACAGGCGAATAACGGCGCAGTTCAACAGAACGGCATCTCGGAACCTGCAACTCTCTGCCCTAGTCACAGATGAGCTATTGCAGCAGATGACTTGGGCTGTTGACCTTATTACTGCCACACTGGTAGTCATGAGTCATGACCACAGTAAATTTCCACGTGACCCGTTGATGGACACGCTTTAGTAGTACCCAACCTGCTAACAGACCATCAAGGTCCTAACGGCCTGGAACTCAGGGCTCTACTGTCCCTCCATCAAGGTCCTAAAGGCCTGGAGCTCAGGGCTCTACTGTCCCTCCATCAAGGTCCTAATGGCCTGGAACTCAGGGCTCTACTGTCCCTCCATCAGGTCCTAATGGCCTGGAACTCAGGGCTCTACTGTCCCTCCATCAGGTCCTAATGGCCTGGAACTCAGGGCTCTACTGTTCCTCCATCAGGTCCTAATGGCCTGGAACTCAGGGCTCTACTGTTCCTCCATCAGGTCCTAATGGCCTGGAACTCAGGGCTCTCCTGTCCCTCTAACCACACTGACTTCAATGCTAATGGATTTTTAAATCATTTAGCATATTAGTAAAGACAAGATTCAATTGAGAACAGTATGATCACTTGAGAGAGCAGCTGTACAGCCTGATGCAAGGAACAGAGCGCGTTTTTTTCCCTTCTACTTCCTCAAATCATCAACAGCCTATAGTGACATCATAAAGCCCATACTGGTTTAGATTTCTGGGACATTCTAAAGGTTTGTAAATCATTCACAACTAAATCTACCATAAAGGTCCTTTTTTTCAAATGATAAATTTTTCCTCCTCAATATAGCCATGTCATACTCGCACTCGCTCCATAATGGGAAAAATATCCTTTCTATTTTATTCGGCGAAGTTAAATTATATTCTTCTTTACTATCACATCTTGTCAGCTAAATGAACATGCCTACAGCCTGTGACATGGAGCATCGTCAGATAACTAACTAAAGAGTTGGCCGACTCTTCTGAAATACATGTTCTTCATATCATAATGTTTCGTTAGACCTGACAGATATAAATAATGGATTTGTTGTGATGGTGTTATATTAAATATATGTATTAGATTTGTTTAAATGTTGAAGGTCCAAAGGCACGTATCAGTGTCTTGAATGACGGAGGCCTGGATATGAAGAAATGTGTTTATGTTAATTAACGGTCAATTACCGGGAGACCGGCAGTCTTTCGCATGACAATAACAGGCCCGGCACAGCCCTACAGATGATCACACCGGGATCCACATCTATCAGCTAGAAACAAGAAGAAGTGGCTCCAGTGGGCGCGCCATCACTAACACTGGACCAATGAGGAGTGGAGAAACATCGCCTGGTCCAACGAATCCCGGTTCCTGTTACGTCATGCTGATGGCAGAGTCATGATTTGGTGTAAGCAGCATGAGTCCATGGCCCCCATCCTGCCTGGTGTCAACGGTACAGGCTGGTGGCGGGGGTGTACTGGTGTGGGGAATGTTTTCCTGGCACACATTACGTCCCTTTATACCAATTGAGCAACGGTTTCCATTCCCCAGAGAATTCAGCCTGTTCTGGAGGCAAAGGGGTGTCCTACCCAGTACTAGATGGGTGTACCTAATAAACTGGCCACTGAGTTTACAGTATATATATATCCCATATGACCAGATCCTCTCAGTGAAACAAAAGAGAGACAATCACTTTAGAGACACGAAGGTGTTGTAAAACTACAAAGAACTCCATGCTGAATAGAAGTGTTTAATGCCTGTAAGTTTACACAATGTTTCGTGATCAATTCCTCACCTAGCGCTGCAGTAGCCTTCCCAACAACATAGATGGACTTGGCATTCCATTTGTCTTTTATGTCCATGTTCCACTCTATAAATAGAAAACAGAAATTAAAACGAGTAGCTTTACATTCACTAACGCGTGTTGACTTTGTCCGTCTGAAAACGCACGAGACTAAGGCACAAGAGGCCTATCCTTTCCTAACAATGACATTACAGGACATAGTTTAAAACCTCACACGACATCTTACTCACGTTCCGTTCTTTCATCATCTTCAAGACACATTTTGACTGCCTCCACCGCCCTCGGGCTGGTAAAAATCAGCCCGCCATGTCGTTCTGGCTGGAACAGCTGTAGTAGTAGAGACAACAGCTGTAGTAGTAGAGACAACAGCTGTAGTAGTAGTAGAGACAACAGCTGTAGTAGTAGAGACAACAGCTGTAGTAGTAGAGACAACAGCTGTAGTAGTAGAGACAACAGCTGTAGTAGTAGAGACAACAGCTCTAGTAGTAGTAGAGACAACAGCTGTAGTAGTAGAGACAACAGCTGTAGTAGTAGTAGAGACAACAGCTGTAGTAGTAGTAGAGACAACAGCTGTAGTAGTAGAGACAACAGCTGTAGTAGTAGTAGAGACAACAGCTGTAGTAGTAGAGACAACAGCTGTAGTAGTAGAGACAACAGCTATAGTAGTAGAGACAACAGCTATAGTAGTAGAGACAACAGCTGTAGTAGTAGAGACAACAGCTGTAGTAGTAGAGACAACAGCTGTAGTAGTAGAGACAACAGCTGTAGTAGTAGAGACAACAGCTGTAGTAGTAGTAGAGACAACAGCTGTAGTAGTAGTAGAGACAACAGCTGTAGTAGTAGAGACAACAGCTGTAGTAGTAGAGACAACAGCTGTAGTAGTAGTAGAGACAACAGCTGTAGTAGTAGTAGAGACAACAGCTGTAGTAGTAGAGACAACAGCTGTAGTAGTAGTAGAGACAACAGCTGTAGTAGTAGAGACAACAGCTGTAGTAGTAGAGACAACAGCTGTAGTAGTAGAGACAACAGCTGTATAGTAGTAGAGACAACAGCTGTAGTAGTAGAGACAACAGCTGTAGTAGTAGAGACAACAGCTGTAGTAGTAGTAGAGACAACAGCTGTAGTAGTAGAGACAACAGCTGTAGTAGTAGAGACAACAGCTGTAGTAGTAGTAGAGACAACAGATGTAGTAGTAGTAGAGACAACAGCTGTAGTAGTAGTAGAGACAACAGCTGTAGTAGTAGAGACAACAGCTGTAGTAGTAGAGACAACAGCTGTAGTAGTAGTAGAGACAACAGCTGTAGTAGTAGTAGAGACAACAGCTGTAGTAGTAGAGACAACAGCTGTAGTAGTAAGACAACAGCTGTAGTAGTAGAGACAACAGCTGTAGTAGTAAGAGACAACAGCTGTAGTAGTAGAGACAACAGCTGTAGTAGTAGAGACAACAGCTGTAGTAGTAGAGACAACAGCTGTAGTAGTAGTAGAGACAACAGCTGTAGTAGTAGTAGAGACAACAGCTGTAGTAGTAGAGACAACAGCTGTAGTAGTAGTAGAGACAACAGCTGTAGTAGTAGAGACAACAGCTGTAGTAGTAGTAGAGACAACAGCTGTAGTAGTAGAGACAACAGCTGTAGTAGTAAAGACAACAGCTGTAGTAGTAGTAGAGACAACAGCTGTAGTAGTAAAGACAACAGCTGTAGTAGTAGAGACAACAGATGTAGTAGTAGTAGAGACAACAGCTGTAGTAGTAGTAGAGACAACAGCTGTAGTAGTAGAGACAACAGCTGTAGTAGTAGAGACAACAGCTGTAGTAGTAGAGACAACAGCTGTAGTAGTAGTAGAGACAACAGATGTAGTAGTAGTAAAGACAACAGCTGTAGTAGTAGAGACAACAGCTGTAGTAGTAGTAGAGACAACAGCTGTAGTAGTAGAGACAACAGCTGTAGTAGTAGAGACAACAGCTGTAGTAGTAGAGACAACAGCTATAGTAGTAGAGACAACAGCTGTAGTAGTAGAGACAACAGCTGTAGTAGTAGAGACAACAGCTGTAGTAGTAGTAGAGACAACAGCTGTAGTAGTAGTAGAGACAACAGCTGTAGTAGTAGTAGAGACAACAGCTGTAGTAGTAGTAGAGACAACAGCTGTAGTAGTAGTAGAGACAACAGCTGTAGTAGTAGAGACAACAGCTGTAGTAGTAGAGACAACAGCTGTATAACGACTACTAAACAGAAACCAAACAGTTCAACGTTCAGTAACACTTTAAACCCGTAATAACCATGTCATAACATGTCATAACAGCTGACATAACATGGTCATAACATGTCATAACGGCTGACATAACATGGTCATAACATGTCATAACAGCTGACATAACATGGTCATAACATGTCATAACAGCTGACATAACATGGTCATAACATGTCATAACAGCTGACATAACATGGTCATAATATGTCATAACAGCTGACATAACATGGTCATAACTGTCATGACCCTTATATATATATATATATATTGTTGTTAAATATATTGCGGTATTTTATGGCTGGTTATGACATAAGAGTGTCAACACCCACATTTATTCAAATGTGTTTTTCCCTGACAAGAAGTTTCCTTTCGTTTTGAAAGTGTGCTTCTTTGTTGTTGTAATAATTAATTATTTACAGTCGTGTTTCCCCCCCCATCATATTTAAAATAACTTGTAGGACATAAACTATATGACACTGTCACGAGGCGTTATGACCATCCTGTGTCACTTTACTTGGACTAAGATAATACACTATATGACACTGTCCTACTAGCCAGTAAAGCCAAGCCTATCACGTACACGCTCTTACGTCAATCAGTCAAAAAGGTGTCTTGTCCTACTCCTGAAATCTGCTACTGCATTCATCCCAGTCATCAACAATAGAGCATTATGGGTAGGCGCATGTCTGACATGAATTTTGCGTGCATTTATAAAGATAATTTAATATAGTCAATTTCAGAAACTATTATATAACATAAACATTCTGTTGACCAGTAGGCTATGGTGGAATTAAATGTTCTACCTTGTGTGGTAGGTTTGGTCAGTGGCCTAACCAGCCATAAAGTCACTAACCTTGGTAGGTTTAGTCAGTGTCCTAACCAGCCATAAAGTAACTAACCTTGGTAGGTTTAGTCAGTGTCCTAACCAGCCATAAAGTAACTAACCTTGGTAGGTTTAGTCAGTGTCCTAACCAGCCATAAAGTAACTAACCTTGGTAGGTTTAGTCAGTGTCCTAACCAGCCATAAAGTACCTAACCTTGGTAGGTTTAGTCAGTGTCCTAACCAGCCATAAAGTAACTAACCATGGTAGGTTTAGTCAGTGTCCTAACCAGCCATAAAGTAACTAACCTTGGTAGGTTTAGTCAGTGTCATAACCAACCATAAAGTACCTAACCTTGGTAGGTTTAGTCAGTGTCCTAACCAGCCATAAAGTAACTAACCTTGGTAGGTTTAGTCAGTGTCCTAACCAGCCATAAAGTACCTAACCTTGGTAGGTTTAGTCAGTGTCCTAACCAGACATAAAGTACCTAACCTTGGTAGGTTTAGTCAGTGTCCTAACCAGCCATAAAGTAACTAACCTTGGTAGGTTTAGTCAGTGTCCTAACCAGCCATAAAGTAACTAACCTTGGTAGGTTTAGTCAGTGTCCTAACCAGCCATAAAGTACCTAACCTTGGTAGGTTTAGTCAGTGTCCTAACCAGCCATAAAGTAACTAACCTTGGTAGGTTTAGTCAGTGTCATAACCAGCCATAAAGTAACTAACCTTGGTAGGTTTAGTCAGTGTCCTAACCAGCCATAAAGTAACTAACCTTGGTAGGTTTAGTCAGTGTCCTAACCAGCCATAAAGTAACTAACCTTGGTAGGTTTAGTCAGTGTCCTAACCAGCCATATAGTAACTAACCTTGGTAGGTTTAGTCAGTGTCCTAACCAGCCATATAGTAACTAACCTTGGTAGGTTTAGTCAGTGTCCTAACCAGCCATATAGTAACTAACCTTGGTAGGTTTAGTCAGTGTCCTAACCAGCCATATAGTAACTAACCTTGGTAGGTTTAGTCAGTGTCCTAACCAGCCATATAGTAACTAACCTTGGTAGGTTTAGTCAGTGTCCTAACCAGCCATATAGTAACTAACCTTGGTAGGTTTAGTCAGTGTCCTAACCAGCCATAAAGTACCTAACCTTGGTAGGTTTAGTCAGTGTCCTAACCAGCCATAAAGTAACTAACCTTGGTAGGTTTAGTCAGTGTCCTAACCAGCCATAAAGTAACTAACCTTGGTAGGTTTAGTCAGTGTCCTAACCAGCCATATAGTAACTAACCTTGGTAGGTTTAGTCAGTGTCCTAACCAGACATAAAGTAACTAACCATGGTAGGTTTAGTCAGTGTCCTAACCAGCCATAAAGTAACTAACCTTGGTAGGTTTAGTCAGTGTCCTAACCAGCCATATAGTAACTAACCTTGGTAGGTTTAGTCAGTGTCCTAACCAGCCATATAGTAACTAACCTTGGTAGGTTTAGTCAGTGTCCTAACCAGCCATAAAGTAATGCAACTGGTCTAAAAATATATGTGTCTTGAAGTGTTATAACCATATTATGACAGGTTAAGACAAGTCAGCTATTATTATTATGACATATTTTGACGCTTATGACGCTCGGTGTCCCAGTAAAATGTTACCAAACTTTCGATCTTAAAATCAACACTTTGATGTATGTAAATGGTATTCACCTTGTCTGACAAAGTGTCCAAGGAAACAAATGTAAAAGACAACACAGGAATTAAGGTTGCTTTGTGTCCACGCGATGCCAGCTCCTGTAAGTACAAAAGTTGAGAGTTCTGTAAATAAAATAAAATAAAATTCATTGTTACACAGTCAGCCATTATACATTGAGGTTATAATGCCAGAGAAGCCGGTGTTTCGAGGATATATTGTGACGGGTGTTTGTTATTGGCACATTGTTTACAATATATCCACCAAAACACCGACTTCGAGGGCACTATCACTTTTATACAACGGGTTATCAACACATTCAAATAATGATTCACATATTTTCATTAAAAAAATATATTTTGATGAATTCATTCATGATATTTCATCCTTCCACAAGATATAGTCCCGATACAAATCTAGGGTTGCTACCCAAGCTGGTTGGTCGGTCGTTCGTTCTATCGGTTTGGTTGCTAGAGACCCGACCCAGTCGTTCAGTCTTTTTGTTCTGTATCTATGGACCCGACCCAGTCGTTCTGTATCTATGGACCCGACCCAGTCGTTCTGTATCTATGGACCCGACCCAGTCATTCAGTCTTTTTGTTCTGTATCTATGGACCCGACCCAGTCATTCAGTCTTTTCGTTCTGTATCTATGGACCCGACCCAGTCGTTCAGTCTTTTTGTTCTGTATCTATGGACGAGACCCAGTCGTTCTGTATCTATGGACCCGACCCAGTCGTTCTGTATCTATGGACCCGACCCAGTCATTCAGACTTTTTGTTCTGTATCTATGGACCCGACCCAGTCATTCAGTCTTTTCGTTCTGTATCTATGGACCCGACCCAGTCGTTCAGTCTTTTTGTTTTGTATCTATGGACCCGACCCAGTCGTTCTGTATCTATGGACCCGACCCAGTCGTTCAGTCTTTTCGTTCTGTATCTATGGACCCGACCCAGTCGTTCTGTATCTATGGACCCGACCCAGTCGTTCTGTATCTATGGACCCGACCCAGTCGTTCTGTATCTATGGACCCGACCCAGTCGTTCTGTATCTATGGACCCGACCCAGTCGTTCTGTATCTATGGACCCGACCCAGTTGTTCTGTATCTATGGACCCGACCCAGTCGTTCTGTATCTATGGACCCGACCCAGTCGTTCTGTATCTATGGACCCGACCCAGTCGTTCTGTATCTATGGACCCGACCCAGTCGTTCTGTATCTATGGACCCGACCCAGTCGTTCTGTATCTATGGACCCGACCCAGTCGTTCTGTATCTATGGACCCGACCCAGTCATTCAGTCTTTTCGTTCTGTATCTATGGACCCGACCCAGTCGTTCTGTATCTATGGACCCGACCCAGTCGTTCTGTATCTATGGACCCGACCCAGTCGTTCTGTATCTATGGACCCGACCCAGTCGTTCTGTATCTATGGACCCGACCCAGTCATTCAGTCTTTTCGTTCTGTATCTATGGACCCGACCCAGTCGTTCTGTATCTATGGACCCGACCCAGTCGTTCTGTATCTATGGACCCGACCCAGTCATTCAGTCTTTTCGTTCTGTATCTATGGACCCGACCCAGTCGTTCTGTATCTATGGACCCGACCCAGTCGTTCTGTATCTATGGACCCGACCCAGTCGTTCTGTATCTATGGACCCGACCCAGTCGTTCTGTATCTATGGACCCGACCCAGTCATTCAGTCTTTTCGTTCTGTATCTATGGACCCGACCCAGTCGTTCTGTATCTATGGACCCGACCCAGTCGTTCTGTATCTATGGACCCGACCCAGTCGTTCTGTATCTATGGACCCGACCCAGTCGTTCTGTATCTATGGACCGGACCCAGTCGTTCAGTCTCTATGGACCCGACCCAGTCGTTCTGTATCTATGGACCCGACCCAGTCGTTCAGTCTCTATGGACCCGACCCAGTCGTTCTGTATCTATGGACCCGACCCAGTCGTTCTGTATCTATGGACCCGACCCAGTCGTTCTGTATCTATGGACCCGACCCAGTCGTTCTGTATCTATGGACCCGACCCAGTCGTTCTGTATCTATGGACCCGACCCAGTCGTTCTGTATCTATGGACCCGACCCAGTCGTTCTGTATCTATGGACCCGACCCAGTCGTTCTGTATCTATGGACCCGACCCAGTCGTTCTGTATCTATGGACGCGACCCAGTCGTTCTGTATCTATGGACGAGACCCAGTCGTTCTGTATCTATGGACCCGACCCAGTCGTTCTGTATCTATGGACCCGACCCAGTCGTTCTGTATCTATGGACCCGACCCAGTCGTTCAGTCTTTTTGTTCTGTATCTATGGACCCGACCCAGTCGTTCAGTCTTTTTGTTCTGTATCTATGGACCCGACCCAGTCGTTCAGTCTTTTTGTTCTGTATCTATGGACGAGACCCAGTCGTTCTGTATCTATGGACCCGACCCAGTCGTTCAGTCTTTTTGTTCTGTATCTATGGACCCGACCCAGTCGTTCAGTCTTTTTGTTCTGTATCTATGGACCCGACCCAGTCGTTCAATCTTTTTGTTCTGTATCTATGGACGAGACCCAGTCGTTCTGTATCTATGGACCCGACCCAGTCGTTCAGTCTTTTTGTTCTGTATCTATGGACGAGACCCAGTCGTTCTGTATCTATGGACCCGACCCAGTCGTTCTGTATCTATGGACGAGACCCAGTCGTTCTGTATCTATGGACCCGACCCAGTCGTTCTGTATCTATGGACCCGACCCAGTCGTTCAGTCTTTTTGTTCTGTATCTGTTCTGTTGGTTCTAAATGTTCCGTTGCCAGACTGGTTGGCAACGTTCTATTCCTTCACTTGCTAGCGAGCCGACTACGGCTAATTTACAGTCACGTCAAAAAGCGCAAACAGAATAACAGCAAAGTAGCTGTATTTGCGTTTGTTTAAGCTGTTTTCTAGTGACATTTATTTGGACACATCCATAACAATGAGCTAATGATCCACGATTTCACCTGGAGTAGAACATGTGCTCTCTCATCAGGACACAGTTGTTCAGAGGAGCTAGCCAACAACACAGCTAACAAACTCACTTCAAACTGAAGCGGGAAAGACTGCAAACTAGCTGCATTTCCTTTCGTTTTGCCTGTTCGTACAGTATGTATCCATAAAAATGATGCCAACTGATGCATGATTTAGACTGGCTGAGAAACGCTGCCTGTCTGTCTCGTCCCGTCTCGTTCATTACTATGGGACAGCTGGAGATCTAATTTAAATATTGAAATAATGTTGCAAATGTCAGAGAAACATTTGAAAATGAAATGTTAGTCTAAAATAAATGTGAGATAATGTCTAGATGCTTTTTATAGCGGAGATCAATTTTATAAATTGCCTGGCTGGGCTGATGAGACGGTGGATTGCGCAATCAGTTGGAACAGAGTAAATAGGCATTTTAACGTCATAGATTTAGCAGGTGGTAACTTATGGAACAGACATCGGCTGGACTGCGGTTTTAACCAATCAGCATTCAGGATTAGAACCACCCGTCCTATAATGGATTATAATAGGTGTAGAGTATAATAGAATAGGATTGAATAGAACAGAATAGAATGCACATGCAAGCTGCAAATATCAATACAACATATGTTTCTCTACTGTACCTTGATGTAAGGATCTGGTCCAGAGCCTCCCTCTCTTGGTTCTTTCAGAAGCAACACGTGCATTTCGACAGATGACTCAGAGCCCTGTGGGATAAGACAAGAAGGGATACAACTTAATGTTACCGTCTGTCAATGATGGACATCGTTAACACATAAAAAAAATCCACTCAATGCAGATTTACACTATTTAGTAAGATTATAAACTGAATGACTGACCCGGTGCAGTAGCTTCAGAACAGAAGGTTGACGGGGGGTGTAACCCGTAGAGGGCTAACGTTACACCCAGCGCCTGTCATATGTCGCCTACTGATAACAATGCTGTTGAGCCATGAATCAACTGTTTTCATAGCTCGGACCATTTATCAATTAGAGGCATGGGGTGTTATTCAGTCAGCTGTAGAGCTCGGGTCTCTCATGCACCAGTGTACTGTACGTTTTATGTACTTGCAATGTTGTTATGTTATGCAATACAATTCAAACTCTGAAGTCGTAGGCGCAACCATCGTAGGCGCAACCATAAAACAATACGTATCATGCTTAACTATTGAGCTAACTAGTTTTCGTTTTCAAGTCAACAGAAAATTAACAGAAACCGTAGAAAAATCAACAACAATTGGATGTACACAAACACTGTACCTGAAGCTCTTCCTCCAGCTGGCTTCATGGCTACTACCAAAACGAGAAAATAGGGGACATCAAAATAGTCATGTTTTGTTAGGATAATACTTGAGCAATAACAATTAATTGTATCACTACAGTTACAATTATATAAAGTAATCGATTGTTTTTTTCTGCTGGAACAGTTCAGTAAACAATATTCTAACATATTTAAAATATAATTTAAAATACAATGTATACATCCCGTTTGATCAAAATGGTTTATTCCATTCTGCTGTCAGAATGAGAAACTGAACGCCATTGTGGTTCCACACACGGACATTCCAAGCATAACGAAGCATGCAACAATTGATCCAAAATGGCCGCTACAGTGTATCCGTTTCTCAGTACACCAACTCCACATGAATCCCTTTCCCCATACGCGTGGTATCTGTTTTGGCAGCATGGCTTCTTCAGCGAAAAGACGAGCAGTTGGAAAAGGAGAAAATCCCGCTGATAGTGAGGATAACAGCTCTGATGAAGGATTGGAAAACGACGGTGATTCATTAGAGAATGACAGCGGATCAGAAGAGGAGATCAATGAAGTACGATAATGTCTCTAGTGAACTGGCTATATTCCTGGCCTAGCAGGCTAGCTAGCACTGGCTAACTAAACGTGTTAGATGGGTTAGATAGCTAGCTTTTTAGCAAACAACTGTTGTTCATATCAAGCTAGTTAACACTGGTTAAGGATGTTAGGGACATGCTAAACAGCCAGTCGATCACTTCAGAGTTTTAAACTAGATAAATAGTGAAATGCATGGACATTTACACACTTAAAACCATAAGAGTAGTTTAGACAAACACAATCGATACCAGTATTGACACTAAAACCGTCCCCATCAACTCCCAAAACATTGAGTCGGGACTTGTATTAAAAACCTTTTTGTTTGTTTCCAGGAGGTCATTGTAGACTTTGAGGCCCATACCATTACTCACAATGACTACAACGGGGTCAAGAAACTCATGCAACAGCTGTTTCTGAAGGCTCGTGTCAATACATCCGAGTTGACCGATCTCCTCATCCAGCAGAATCATATTGGAAGCGTCATCCGGGTAAGAAAACAGACGCGTTGAGTCTATCAGACCAGACCATCACTAAATATGCATCATACAATTTAACGTATCATATTAAACTCCCAAAATATGATGACACACACATACTCTCTTCAAATCAGTTGTATTTGTCACATACAGGTTTAGCAGATGCTATTGTGGGTGTAGCGAAATGCTTGTATTTCTAGCTCCAGTTTCCTTCTCCCACATCCAACGGCGAACAATTGATATGAATTCAGTAGCATCATGTATGTCTTTCTGCATGTTTTGTTGTCAGCAAGCAGAGGTGCCAGAGGACAGCGATGATGATGAGGATCCAGCCGATGAGGTGTTTGGTTTCATCAGCATGCTCAACCTCACTGAGAGAAAGGTAGGTGCAGTCAGATATTATGTTATCTATTTGGGGTGGCAGGTAGCCTACAGGGTTGGGCCAGTAACCGAAAGGTTGCTAGATCGAATCCCGGAGCTGACGAGGTTAAAATCTGTCGATCTGCCCCTGAACAAGGCAGTTAAACCCACTGTTCCCCGGTAGGCCTTCATTGTAAATAAGAATTTGTTCTTATAACTGACTTGCCCAGTTAAATAAAGGTTACATTTACAAAATATATATATATATAATCTATGAAATCACTAAACTTGACAATTTCTCAACCAATGAGATGTTAAGAGACAAGACATTGTCGTTCACTCTTCTCTCTGTCTGAATCTGATACTTCAAAAGGTTGACTTTGAGGAAAGATCTGTTTTCCATACACTTCAATGTAGTAGCTTACTTCCTCTTCCTGCCTACTGCACTAGCCTGCATTTTGACCAATCACGGCAGTCTGGTGAATAAGGTCTATATGTTAGTTACTGTGTTCTGATCCGTCCACAGGGTGTCCAGTGTGTGGAGGAGGTAAAGGATCTGATCCTAGGTCAGTGTGAGAAGAGTTGTCCCCATAGTGTGACAGACGATCTGGAGAAGGTCCTCAACGACACCACTAAGCCTGTGGGACTGCTGCTCAGCGAGAGGTTCATCAACGTGCCCCCACAGATCGCCCTGCCCCTCCACAAACAGCTACAGTGAGTCTCCGTCTAACCCCCACAGATCACCCTGCCCCTCTAAACAGTGAGTCTGTCTAACCCTAACCCCCAGAGATCACCCTGCCCCTCTAAACAGCTACAGTGAGTCTCTGTCTAACCCCCACAGATCGCCCTGCCCCTCCAAAAACAGCTACAGTGAGTCTGTCTAACCCCCACAGATCACCCTGCCCCTCTAAACAGTGAGTCTGTCTAACCCTAACCCCCACAGATCACCCTGCCCCTCTAAACAGCTACAGTGAGTCTGTCTAACCCCCACAGATCACCCTGCCCCTCTAAACAGCTACAGTGAGTCTCTGTCTAACCCCCACAGATCACCCTGCCCCTCTAAACAGCTACAGTGAGTCTCTGTCTAACCCCCACAGATCACCCTGCCCCTCTAAACAGTGAGTCTGTCTAACCCCCACAGATCGCCCTGCCCCTCTAAACAGCTACAGTGAGTCTGTCTAACCCTAACCCCCAGAGATCACCCTGCCCCTCTAAACAGCTACAGTGAGTCTGTCTAACCCCCACAGATTACCCTGCCCCTCTAAACAGCTACAGTGAGTCTCTGTCTAACCCTAACCCCCACAGATCACCCTGCCCCTCTAAACAGCTACAGTGAGTCTCTGTCTAACCCTAACCCCCACAGATCACCCTGCCCCTCTAAACAGCTACAGTGAGTCTCTGTCTAACCCTAACCCCCACAGATCACCCTGCCCCTCCAAATGTACTGTCAGCCAGACACGCTCTGATTACTGTACTGTCAACAAGACACGCTCAGATTACTGTACTGTCAACCAGACACGCTCTGATTACTGTACTGTCAACAAGACACGCTCAGATTACTGTACTGTCAACCAGACACGCTCTGATTACTGTACTGTCAACAAGACACGCTCTGATTACTGTACTGTCAACAAGACACGCTCTGATTACTGTACTGTCAACAAGACACGCTCTGATTACTGTACTGTCAGCAAGACACGCTCTGATTACTGTACTGTCAACAAGACACGCTCTGATTACTGTACTGTCAACAAGACACGCTCAGATTACTGTACTGTCAACCAGACACACTCTGATTACTGTACTGTCAACAAGACACGCTCAGATTACTGTACTGTCAACCAGACATGCTCTGATTACTGTACTGTCAACAAGACACGCTCTGATTACTGTACTGTCAACAAGACACGCTCTGATTACTGTACTGTCAACAAGACACGCTCTGATTCCTGTACTGTCAACAAGACACGCTCTGATTACTGTACTGTCAACAAGACACGCTCTGATTACTGTACTGTCAACAAGACACGCTCTGATTACTGTACTGTCAACAAGACACGCTCTGATTACTGTACTGTCAGCCAGACACGCTCTGATTACTGTGCTGTCAGCCAGACATGCTCTGATTACTGTACTGTCAACAAGACACGCTCTGATTACTGTACTGTCAACAAGACACGCTCTCAGATTACCTCACTGTCGCTCAGGCGATGTACCGTTGTGTATCACCTGCTATGCATTATGGGTATGCTACTGTAGGTGAACCCAATTATGTAACTGCTCGTCTCAGATATGGGTCACTTTACACCGGATAAACAAACGCAAAAAATCATTGACATATTTGTTGTTGTTGTACAAAAGTAATTCCGTGTATGTATTATCTATGAAAAGAAGATCGAAATACCCTACTATTAAAAACATAAACCACATCATTGATTGGCTGTTTCCAGGGAGGAGTTGGCAGAATCCCAGAGCAGCAACAAGCCCAGTGGGAAGTGTCATTACTGCCTGATGATCAGTAAGACCTATAAGGATCCCTCCAAGACCGTCGCTGCCCGAGGAGCCCCGCCGAAGGACGAGCTCACCTTCGTCAACGCAGAGGAGGAGTTCTTCTATGAGGTTTAACTTTTTTTAAACTTGTATTTATTTAACTAGGTCAGTTAAGATCTAATTCGTATTAACAACGATGGCCTACCGGGGAACAGTGGGGTTTAACTGCCTTGTTCATGGGGGGCAGTACGACAGATTTTTACCTAGGCTACCTGCCTCCCCCTCTAACCACTAGGCTACCTGCCTCCCCTCTCTAACCACTAGGCTACCTGCCTCCCTACCTCTAACCACTAGGCTACCTGCCTCCCCACCTCTAACCACTAGGCTACCTGCCTCCCCACCTCTAACCACTAGGCTACCTGCCTCCCCCCTCTAACCACTAGGCTACCTGCCTCCCACCTCTAACCACTAGGCTACCTGCCTCCCCCCTCTAACCACTAGGCTACCTGCCCCCCCCTCTAACCACTAGGCTACCTGCCTCCCCACCTCTAACCACTAGGCTACCTGCCTCCCCACCTCTAACCACTAGGCTACCTGCCTCCCCACCTCTAACCACTAGGCTACCTGCCTCCCCACCTCTAACCACTAGGCTACCTGCCTCCCCACCTCTAACCACTAGGCTACCTGCCCCCCCCCCCTCTAACCACTAGGCTACCTGCCTCCCCCCCTCTAACCACTAGGCTACCTGCCTCCCCACCTCTAACCACTAGACTACCTGCCTCCCCCCTCTAACCACTAGGCTACCTGCCTCCCCACCTCTAACCACTAGGCTACCTGCCTCCCCACCTCTAACCACTAGGCTACCTGCCTCCCCACCTCTAACCACTAGGCTACCTGCCTCCCCACCTCTAACCACTAGGCTACCTGCCTCCCCACCTCTAACCACTAGGCTACCTGCCTCCCCACCTCTAACCACTAGGCTACCTGCCTCCCCACCTCTAACCACTAGGCTACCTGCCTCCCCCCTCTAACCACTAGGCTACCTGCCTCCCCACCTCTAACCACTAGACTACCTGCCTCCCCCCTCTAACCACTAGACTACCTGCCTCCCCCCTCTAACCACTAGGCTACCTGCCCCCCCCTCTAACCACTAGACTACCTGCCTCCCCCCTCTAACCACTAGGCTACCTGCCTCCCCCCTCTAACCACTAGGCTACCTGCCTCCCCACCTCTAACCACTAGGCTACCTGCCTCCCCCCTCTAACCACTAGGCTACCTGCCCCCCCCCCCCCTCTAACCACTAGGCTACCTGCCTCCCCACCTCTAACCACTAGGCTACCTGCCTCCCCCCTCTAACCACTAGACTACCTGCCTCCCCACCTCTAACCACTAGGCTACCTGCCCCCCCCCTCTAACCACTAGGCTACCTGCCTCCCCACCTCTAACCACTAGGCTACCTGCCTCCCCCCTCTAACCACTAGGCTACCTGCCTCCCCCCTCTAACCACTAGGCTACCTGCCTCCCCCCTCTAACCACTAGACTACCTGCCTCCCCCCTCTAACCACTAGGCTACCTGCCTCCCCCCTCTAACCACTAGGCTACCTGCCTCCCCCCCTCTAACCACTAGGCTACCTGCCTCCCCACCTCTAACCACTAGACTACCTGCCTCCCCCCTCTAACCACTAGGCTACCTGCCTCCCCCCTCTAACCACTAGGCTACCTGCCTCCCCACCTCTAACCACTAGGCTACCTGCCTCCCCCCTCTAACCACTAGGCTACCTGCCTCTCCACCTCTAACCACTAGGCTACCTGCCTCCCCATCTCTAACCACTAGGCTACCTGCCTCCCCCCTCTAACCACTAGGCTACCTGCCCCCCCCCCCTCTAACCACTAGGCTACCTGCCTCCCCACCTCTAACCACTAGGCTACCTGCCTCCCCACCTCTAACCACTAGGCTACCTGCCTCCCCCCTCTAACCACTAGACTACCTGCCTCCCCACCTCTAACCACTAGGCTACCTGCCCCCCCCCCCCCTCTAACCACTAGGCTACCTGCCTCCCCACCTCTAACCACTAGGCTACCTGCCTCCCCCCTCTAACCACTAGGCTACCTGCCTCCCCCCTCTAACCACTAGGCTACCTGCCTCCCCCCTCTAACCACTAGACTACCTGCCTCCCCCCTCTAACCACTAGGCTACCTGCCTCCCCACCTCTAACCACTAGGCTACCTGCCTCCCCCTCTAACCACTAGGCTACCTGCCTCCCCACCTCTAACCACTAGGCTACCTGCCTCCCCCCTCTAACCACTAGGCTACCTGCCTCCCCACCTCTAACCACTAGGCTACCTGCCTCCCCCTCTAACCACTAGACTACCTGCCTCCCCACCTCTAACCACTAGGCTACCTGCCTCCCCATCTCTAACCACTAGGCTACCTGCCTCCCCATCTCTAACCACTAGGCTACCTGCCTCCCCCCTCTAACCACTAGGCTACCTGCCTCCCCCCTCTAACCACTAGACTACCTGCCTCCCTCCTCTAACCACTAGGCTACCTGCCTCCCCACCTCTAACCACTAGGCTACCTGCCTCCCACCTCTAACCACTAGGCTACCTGCCTCCCCCCTCTAACCACTAGGCTACCTGCCTCCCCACCTCTAACCACTAGGCTACCTGCCTCCCCCCTCTAACCACTAGGCTACCTGCCTCCCCACCTCTAACCACTAGGCTACCTGCCTCCCCCCTCTAACCACTAGGCTACCTGCCTCCCCATCTCTAACCACTAGGCTACCTGCCTCCCCACCTCTAACCACTAGGCTACCTGCCTCCCCCCTCTAACCACTAGGCTACCTGCCTCCCCACCTCTAACCACTAGGCTACCTGCCTCCCCCCTCTAACCACTAGGCTACCTGCCTCCCCACCTCTAACCACTAGGCTACCTGCCTCCCCATCTCTAACCACTAGGCTACCTGCCTCCCCCCTCTAACCACTAGGCTACCTGCCTCCCCCCTCTAACCACTAGGCTACCTGCCCCCCCCCCTCTAACCACTAGGCTACCTGCCTCCCCACCTCTAACCACTAGGCTACCTGCCTCCCCACCTCTAACAACTAGGCTACCTGCCCCCCCCTCTAACCACTAGACTACCTGCCTCCCCCCCCTCTAACCACTAGGCTACCTGCCTCCCCCTCTAACCACTAGGCTACCTGCCTCCCCCCTCTAACCACTAGGCTACCTGCCCCCCCCCCCCTCTAACCACTAGGCTACCTGCCTCCCCACCTCTAACCACTAGGCTACCTGCCTCCCCCCTCTAACCACTAGACTACCTGCCTCCCCCCTCTAACCACTAGGCTACCTGCCTCCCCCCTCTAACCACTAGGCTACCTGCCTCCCCACCTCTAACCACTAGGCTACCTGCCTCCCCCCTCTAACCACTAGACTACCTGCCTCCCCCCTCTAACCACTAGGCTACCTGCCTCCCCCCTCTAACCACTAGGCTACCTGCCTCCCCCCTCTAACCACTAGGCTACCTGCCTCCCCACCTCTAACCACTAGACTACCTGCCTCCCCCCTCTAACCACTAGGCTACCTGCCTCCCCACCTCTAACCACTAGGCTACCTGCCTCCCCCCTCTAACCACTAGGCTACCTGCCTCCCCACCTCTAACCACTAGGCTACCTGCCTCCCCCCTCTAACCCCTAGGCTACCTGCCTCCCCACCTCTAACCACTAGGCTACCTGCCTCCCCATCTCTAACCACTAGGCTACCTGCCTCCCCCCTCTAACCACTAGGCTACCTGCCCCCTCTAACCACTAGGCTACCTGCCCCCCCCCCCCCCCTCTAACCACTAGGCTACCTGCTTCCCCATCTCTAACCACTAGGCTACCTGCCTCCCCCCTCTAACCACTAGGCTACCTGCCCCCCCCCCCCCCCTCTAACCACTAGACTACCTGCCTCCCCCCTCTAACCACTAGACTACCTGCCTCCCCCCTCTAACCACTAGGCTACCTGCCTCCCCCCTCTAACCACTAGGCTACCTGCCTCCCCCCCCTCTAACCACTAGACTACCTGCCTCCCTCCTCTAACCACTAGGCTACCTGCCTCCCCCCTCTAACCCCTAGGCTACCTGCCTCCCCACCTCTAACCACTAGGCTACCTGCCTCCCCATCTCTAACCACTAGGCTACCTGCCTCCTGCCTCCCCCCTCTAACCACTAGGCTACCTGCCTCCCCCCTCTAACCACTAGACTACCTGCCTCCCCCCTCTAACCACTAGGCTACCTGCCTCCCCACCTCTAACCACTAGGCTACCTGCCTCCCCCCTCTAACCACTAGGCTACCTGCCTCCCCACCTCTAACCACTAGGCTACCTGCCTCCCCCCTCTAACCACTAGGCTACCTGCCTCCCCACCTCTAACCACTAGACTACCTGCCTCCCCACCTCTAACCACTAGGCTACCTGCCTCCCCATCTCTAACCACTAGGCTACCTGCCTCCCCCCTCTAACCACTAGGCTACCTGCCCCCCCCCCCCCCCCTCTAACCACTAGGCTACCTGCCTCCCCATCTCTAACCACTAGGCTACCTGCCCCCCCCCCTCTAACCACTAGGCTACCTGCCCCCCCCCCTCTAACCACTAGACTACCTGCCTCCCCCCCCTCTAACCACTAGGCTACCTGCCTCCCCCCTCTAACCACTAGGCTACCTGCCTATCCCCCCTCTAACCACTAGGCTACCTGCCTCCCCCCTCTAACCACTAGGCTACCTGCCTCCCCCCTCTAACCACTAGGCTACCTGCCTCCCCCCTCTAACCACTAGACTACCTGCCTCCCCCCTCTGACCACTAGGCTACCTGCCTCCCCACCTCTAACCACTAGACTACCTGCCTCCCCCCTCTAACCACTAGGCTACCTGCCTCCCCACCTCTAACCACTAGGCTACCTGCCCCCCCCCTCTAACCACTAGGCTACCTGCCTCCCCCCTCTAACCCCTAGGCTACCTGCCTCCCCACCTCTAACCACTAGGCTACCTGCCTCCCCCCTCTAATCACTAGGCTACCTGCCCCCCCCCCCCTCTAACCACTAGGCTACCTGCCTCCCCATCTCTAACCACTAGGCTACCTGCCTCCCCCCTCTAACCACTAGGCTACCTGCCCCCCCCCCCCCCTCTAACCACTAGACTACCTGCCTCCCCCCCCTCTAACCACTAGGCTACCTGCCTCCCCCCTCTAACCACTAGGCTACCTGCCTCCCCCGCTCTAACCACTAGGCTACCTGCCTCCCCCCTCTAACCACTAGGCTACCTGCCTCCCCCCTAACCACTAGACTACCTGCCTCCCCCCTCTAACCACTAGGCTACCTGCCCCCCCCCCCCCCTCTAACCACTAGGCTGCCTGCCCCCCCCCCCCTCTAACCACTAGACTACCTGCCTCCCCCCTCTAACCACTAGGCTACATGCCTCCCCACCTCTAACCACTAGGCTACCTGCCTCCCCCCTCTAACCACTAGGCTACCTGCCTCCCCACCTCTAACCACTAGGCTACCTGCCTCCCCCCTCTAACCCCTAGGCTACCTGCCTCCCCACCTCTAACCACTAGGCTACCTGCCTCCCCCCTCTAACCACTAGGCTACCTGCCCCCCCCCCCTCTAACCACTAGGCTACCTGCCTCCCCCCCTCTAACCACTAGGCTACCTGCCTCCCCCCTCTAACCACTAGGCTACCTGCCCCCCCCCCCTCTAACCACTAGACTACCTGCCTCCCCCCCCTCTAACCACTAGGCTACCTGCCTCCCCCCTCTAACCACTAGGCTACCTGCCTCCCCCCCTCTAACCACTAGGCTACCTGCCTCCCCCCCTCTAACCACTAGGCTACCTGCCTCCCCCCTCTAACCACTAGACTACCTGCCTCCCCCCCCTCTAACCACTAGGCTACCTGCCTCCCCCCTAACCACTAGACTACCTGCCTCCCCCCTCTAACCACTAGGCTACCTGCCTCCCCCCCTCTAACCACTAGGCTACCTGCCTCCCCCCTCTAACCACTAGGCTACCTGCCCCCCCCCCCCCCCCCTCTAACCACTAGGCTGCCTGCCCCCCCCCCCTCTAACCACTAGGCGACCTGCCCCCCCCCCCCCCCCCTCTAACCACTAGGCGACCTGCCCCCCCCCCCCCCCTCTAACCACTAGGCGACCTGCCCCCCCCCCCCCTCTAACCACTAGGCGACCTGCCCCCCCCCCCCCTCTAACCACTAGGCTACCTGCCTCCCCCCTCTAACCACTAGGCTACCTGCCTCCCCCCTCTAACCACTAGACTACCTGCCTCCCCCCTCTAACCACTAGGCTACCTGCCCCCCCCTCTAACCACTAGGCTACCTGCCCCCCCCCCCCTCTAACCACTAGGCTACCTGCCCCCCCCCTTCTAACCACTAGGCTACCTGCCCCCCCCCCTCTAACCACTAGGCTACCTGCCTCCCCCCTCTAACCACTAGGCTACCTGCCCCCCCCCTCTAACCACTAGGCTACCTGCCTCCCCCCCTCTAACCACTAGGCTACCTGCCTCCCCCCTCTAACCACTAGGCTACCTGCCCCCCCCCCCTCTAACCACTAGACTACCTGCCTCCCCCCCTCTAACCACTAGGCTACCTGCCTCCCCCCTCTAACCACTAGGCTACCTGCCTCCCCCCCTCTAACCACTAGGCTACCTGCCTCCCCCCTCTAACCACTAGGCTACCTGCCTCCCCCCTCTAACCACTAGGCTACCTGCCTCCCCCCTAACCACTAGACTACCTGCCTCCCCCCTCTAACCACTAGGCTACCTGCCTCCCCCCCTCTAACCACTAGGCTACCTGCCTCCCCCCTCTAACCACTAGGCTACCTGCCCCCCCCCCCCCCCCCCTCTAACCACTAGGCTGCCTGCCCCCCCCCCCCTCTAACCACTAGGCGACCTGCCCCCCCCCCCCCCTCTAACCACTAGGCGACCTGCCCCCCCCCCCCCCCTCTAACCACTAGGCGACCTGCCCCCCCCCCCCCCTCTAACCACTAGGCTACCTGCCTCCCCCCTCTAACCACTAGGCTACCTGCCTCCCCCCTCTAACCACTAGACTACCTGCCTCCCCCCTCTAACCACTAGGCTACCTGCCCCCCCCCCCTCTAACCACTAGGCTACCTGCCCCCCCCCCCCCTCTAACCACTAGGCTACCTGCCCCCCCCCCCCTCTAACCCACTAGGCTACCTGCCCCCCCCCTCTAACCACTAGGCTACCTGCCTCCCCCCTCTAACCACTAGGCTACCTGCCCCCCCCTCTAACCACTAGGCTACCTGCCCCCCCCCCCCCTCTAACCACTAGGCTACCTGCCTCCCCACCTCTAACCACTAGGCTACCTGCCTCCCCATCTCTAACCACTAGGCTACCTGCCTCCCCCCTCTAACCACTAGGCTACCTGCCTCCCCCCTCTAACCACTAGGCTACCTGCCCCCCCCCCCCCCCCTCTAACCACTAGGCTACCTGCCTCCCCACCTCTAACCACTGGGCTACCTGCCCCCCCCCCCCCCTCTAACCACTAGGCTACCTGCCCCCCCCCCCCCTCTAACCACTAGGCTACCTTCCCCCCCCCCCCCCTCTAACCACTAGGCTACCTGCCCCCCCCCCCCTCTAACCACTAGGCTACCTGCCCCCCCCCTAGCCCCCCCCCCTCTAACCACTAGGCTACCTGCCCCCCCCCCCCCCCTCTAACCACTAGGCTACCTGCCCCCCCCCCCCCCCCTCTAACCACTAGGCTACCTGCCCCCCCCCCCCCCCTCTAACCACTAGGCTACCTGCCCCCCCCCCCCCCCTCTAACCACTAGGCTACCTGCCCCCCCCCCCCCCCCCCTCTAACCACTAGGCTACCTGCCCCCCCCCCCCCCCTCTAACCACTAGGCTACCTGCCCCCCCCCCCCCCCTCTAACCACTAGGCTACCTGCCCCCCCCCCCCCTCTAACCACTAGGCTACCTGCCCCCCCCCCCCCCCTCTAACCACTAGGCTACCTGCCCCCCCCCCCCCCCTCTAACCACTAGGCTACCTGCCCCCCCCCCCCCTCTAACCACTAGGCTACCTGCCCCCCCCCCCCCCTCTAACCACTAGGCTACCTGCCCCCCCCCCCCCTCTAACCACTAGGCTACCTGCCCCCCCCCCCCCTCTAACCACTAGGCTACCTGCCCCCCCCCCCCCTCTAACCACTAGGCCTCCCCAACTTTAAGTATAATAATATAGGCCATTTACATGTGCTGTTGGATTGTTTAAGGTACCCAGTCAACAGTGATTCCAGGAGAGAGAGGACAAGGTATTCCCCAGTCTCCCCCAGTAGAGGCTATATACAGTAGAGGCTATATACAGTAGAGGGGCTATATACAGTAGAGAGGTTATATACAGTAGAGGCTATATACAGTAGAGAGGCTATATACAGTAGAGAGGCCATATACAGTAGAGGGGCTATATACAGTAGAGGGGCTATATACAGTAGAGGGGCTATATACAGTAGAGGGGCTATATACAGTAGAGGGGCTATATACAGTAGAGGGGCTATATACAGTAGAGGGGCTATATACAGTAGAGGGGCTATATACAGTAGAGGGGCTATATACAGTAGAGGGGCTATATACAGTAGAGGGGCTATATACAGTAGAGGGGCTATATACAGTAGAGGGGCTATATACAGTAGAGGGGCTATATACAGTAGAGGGGCTATATACAGTAGAGGGGCTATATACAGTAGAGGGGCTATATACAGTAGAGGGGCTATATACAGTAGAGGGGCTATATACAGTAGAGGGGCGATATACAGTAGAGGGGCGATATACAGTAGAGGCTATATACAGTAGAGAGGCTACATACAGTAGAGAGGCTACATACAGTAGAGAGGCGATATACAGTAGAGAGGCGATATACAGTAGAGAGGCTATATACAGTAGAGAGGCTATATACAGTAGAGAGGCTATATACAGTAGAGAGGCTATATACAGTAGAGAGGCTATATACAGTAGAGAGGCTATATACAGTAGAGGCTATATACAGTAGAGAGGCTATATACAGTAGAGAGGCTACATACAGTAGAGGCTATATACAGACACTGGTGAGTTAAATGTCTCTTTTTACTTGTCCTTTTCACTGCCTTGACCATTTGTCCATGTCCCCACTACAGCAAGCCACCATGAAGTTCCACTACTCGGTGCAGGAGGAGACGGACAGCGTCCTGAGCGGGCGGTGGTCCTTCGACGACGTCCCCATGAAGCCGCAGCGTACCGTGATGCTCATCCCGGCAGACAGGATGTCAGCCGTCATGGACAAGCTCAAAGAATACCTGACCGTGTGACCAACTGTACAAGAGTAAAAAACTCTGGTGAACGAAACAGGACTGATGTCTTTAAAACAAGCCCCTCTGGATCTTTCTTTTTGCAATGTAAAATTCGATACAAAACATGGAAAGGACTGGAATCCTTGTTGTTAAGCGGAGAATAACGTCGTTATGTAACGGGTCCCTTCAGCCCAGCGGTTTTATCTAGCAGGTTTTTATTTTATTTTAAATCTTTTGACAAAATAAATAATTTCAGACCTTCGGTCGTAGTTCAAAGCACTGTATTTACAGATTCATGTTAAAACAATCACTATGTTTTTTACATTTCAGTACAAACATTTTCTTACACAATATTAGGGTTATCGAGCAAGTGACAAATTCCCCCCCAAAAAATGAAATGGTGTATTTTTCTGTGAAGGAATATCAGACTTATATATCAGACGTTCAAACTTGATTTGATGATCTGGATTCATTTATTGGGTTGATACTCTTATTAGAATAATTAATAATAATAATAATTAGAATATTGGCTAATTATTTACTGTAATATCAAATTACCAAGGCAGTTACCACCTGACTGAATTAAAGATATGAACAATAGTATACGGCAAGTCAGTCATTTGGAAGTTGATGTAACCCAGGGGGTTTTCAAAAATACTCCTCGGGGGGACACCCACCCGAACCCCCCCCCCCCCCCCAGCTGTTCCATATGTGAACTATTCCACAGCTCACACCTGATTCATCTAATCACTGAGTCAGGTGACATAGTTCAGGGCAACAACAACATTGTGAAAAGTCTGGGTGTCCCCCGAGAAGCTGTTCTAATCAACGATGATTGTCTTTTCAGTAAAAGTCGGTGCAGTGCTGAAGCTCTCCACCAGAGGTCACTGTAGCACACATCTGTCATAAGACAGGGCCACTGTACTGCAGTCCTTATCCGCTTTACTGTTGATGGTCAGGGTCTGTTGCTTGTCTTTACGTCCAGATCCGTCCTGGTCCAGAATGTGCTGTAGTAGGTCTTTACTCTCACTAGGAGGCAGGTTGGAATAGAAATACTGAGGAGCTGTCTGGATGAACCTACAGAGAGAAGACAACACTGAACCATTGGATGAGAAGGTTAGAGGGGAGGGGTCTCGGGGGTCATTGGATGAGAAGGTTAGAGGGGAGGGGCCTCGGGGGTCAATGGATGAGAAGTTTAGAGGGGAGGGGCCTCGGAGGTCATTGGATGAGAAGGTTAGAGGGGAGGGGCCTCGGGGGTCATTGGATGAGAAGGTTAGAGGGGAGGGGCCTCGGGGGTCATTGGATGAGAAGGTCATTGGATGAGAAGTTTAGAGGGGAGGGGCCTCGGGGGTCATTGGATGAGAAGGTTAGAGGGGAGGGGCCTCGGGGGTCATTGGATGAGAAGATCAGAGGGGAAGGGCCTCTGACCTCATCCAATGCATATTTTAAAAAGAAGACACAAGAATGGACATGAGGAAAAATGCACTGAGAAAGAGCCTTAGTTTGGCCCATTGACTTACACTGCAGGGGAGATTTCAGAGACTGTCCGGATACCGTGGTTTCCCGAGAGAGTATACTCATGGAACAGCACCCACTCTGGAAAACCCAATTGATGTGCCTTGGCCCCATAGCTGGAGGCAGGGTGGACCTGAGCCATGTGTCTGTTGGTCAACATGAAGTAGTTTCCTGAACCATCCACATCACGGGCAATCTGAAAACAGGGATAACGGAAGTTCACATTTGCCATTAAACAAATTACTTAATGGAAAGTGATAGGACACTGACTTCCATACAGGACACTGACTTCCATACAGGACACTGTCTTCCATACAGGACACCGACTTCCATGCAGGACACTGACTTCCGTACAGGACACCGACTTCCACACAGGACACCGACTTCAATACAGGACGCCGACTTCCATACAGGACACTGACTTCCATACAGGACACCGACTTCCATACAGGACACCGACTTCCACACAGGACACCGACTTCAATACAGGACGCCGACTTCCACACAGGACACTGTCTTCCATACAGGACACTGACTTCCATACAGGACACTGTCTTCCATACAGGACACCGACTTCCATACAGGACCCAGGACACCGACTTCCATACAGGACGCCGACTTCCATACAGGACACTGACTTCCATACAGGACACTGACTTCCACACAGGACCCAGGACACCGACTTCCATACAGGACCCAGGACACCGACTTCCATACAGGACACTGACTTCCATACAGGACACTGTCTTCCATACAGGACACTGACTTCCATACAGGACACTGACTTCCATACAGGACACTGACTTCAATACAGGACACTGACTTCCATACAGGACACCGACTTCCATACAGGACACCGACTTCCATACAGGACACTGACTTCCATACAGGACACCGACTTCAATACAGGACACCGACTTCAATACAGGACACTGTCTTCCATACAGGACCCAGCACACCGACTTCCATACAGAACACTGTCTTCCATACAGGACCCAGGACACCGACTTCCATACAGGACACTGACTTCCATACAGGACACCGACTTCCATACAGGACACTGACTTCCATACAGGACACTGACTTCCATACAGGACACCGACTTCCATACAGGAGACTGACTTCCATACAGGACACTGACTTCAATACAGGACACTGTCTTCCATACAGGACCCAGGACACCGACTTCCATACAGGACACTGTCTTCCATACAGGACCCAGGACACCGACTTCCATACAGGACACTGTCTTCCATACAGGACCCAGGACACCGACTTCCATCCAGGACACTGTCTTCCATACAGGACCCAGGACACTGACTTCCATACAGGACACTGACTTCCATACAGGACACTGACTTCCATCCAGGACACCGACTTCCATACAGGATGGTGAGTTCATTCAGATGTTTAATGTGTATGTGATCCGGTCGGGAATTGAACCTTGGTGTTGCTAATGTAGTAGATTGGGATCTGCCACTTGCGCGTTCCGAATAGCTAGCTTTCAGGGACGTGACACGCTCCAGGAGGGCGGTCACGTATGCGATCCCTTCGGGAATTGAACCCTGGTGTTGCTAACCTCGGGTTAGAACCTCGGTATGGAGTGGAACCGGGAGGAAACGGAACACGCTTAAACGAGCAGTGGGACGCCCTCTACACCAGCACTACGGTTCTCCATTGTCCACCGACCTGCATGAAGAACCCTGCCAGCAGAGCTCTCTTGATGTTGAGTGTGTTGATCTTGGTTCCGAAGGACGTCTCAGAGATGGGCAGCTCTATTCTCTTCAGGATGTCAGTCAACTCTGACCTGATGGCGTCTGCCGTCTGAAGGGCGCGGTGGTTCAGATGGTAGTCCTGACACCACTTCTCTACGCTGAAGTCTGAGGGAATAACGGAAAGAAACATTCAGCTACAAGTGAGGAGAAGAGAATAGAATCAAGTAGAACAGAATTCAGTTGCAAACAGAGCATTCGGAAAGTATTCAGACCCCTTGACTTTTTCCACATTTTGTTACTTTACAGCCTTATTCTAAAATAGATTTAAATAGTTTTTTTTACCTCATCAATCTACACACAATACCCCATAATGACATCACAATACCCCATAATGACATCACAATACCCCATAATGACATCACAATACCCCATAATGACAAGGCAAAAACAGGTTTTTAGAAAAAAAACTGAAATATAACATTTATATCAATATTCAGACCTTTTACTCAGTACTTTGTTGAAGCGACTTTGGCAGTGATTACAGCCTCCAGTCTTCTTGGGTAATGACGCTACAAGCTTGGCACACCTGTATTTGGGGAGTTTCTACCGTTCTTCTCTGCAGATCCTCTCAAGCTCTGTCAGGTTGGATGGGGAGCGTCGCTGCACAGCTATTTCAGGTCTCTCCAGACATGTTAAATCGGGTTCATGTCCAGGCCCTGGCTTGGCCACTCAAGGACATTCAGAGACTTGTCCCGAATCCACTCCTGCGTTGTCTTCTCTGTGTGCTTAGGGTCATTGTCCTGTTGGAAGGTGAACCTTTGCCCCAGTCTGAGGTCCTGAGTGCTCTGGAGCAGGTTTTCATCGAGGATCTCTCTGTACTTTGCTCTGTTCATCTTTCCCTTGATCCTGACTAGTCTCCCAATCCCTGCTGCTGAAAAAAACATCCCCACAGCATGATGCTGTCACCACCATGCTTCACCTTAGGGATGGTGCCAGGTTTACTCCAGACGTGACGCTTGACATTCAGGGCAAAGAGTTCAATCTTGGTTTCATCAGACCAGAGAATCTTGTTTCTCATGGTCTGAGAGTCTTTAGGTGCCTTTTGGAAAACTCCAAGCGGGCTGTCATGTGCCTTTTACTGAGGAGTGGTTTCTGTCTGGCCACTCTACCATAAATGCCTGATTGATGAAGTGCTACAGAGATGGTTGTCCCATCTCCACAGGGGAGCTCTAGAGCTCGGTCAGAGTGACCACCGGTTCTTGGTCACCTCCCTGACCAAGGCCCGTCTCCCCCGATTGCTCAGTTTGGCCGGGTGGCCAGCTCTAGGAAGAGTCTTGGTGGTTCCAAACTTTTTCCATTTAAGAATGATGGAGGCCACTGTGTTCTTGGGGACCTTCAATGTCACAGAAATGTTTAGGTACCCTTCCCCAGATCTGTGCCTCGACACAATCCTGTCTCGGAGCTCTACGGACAATTCCTTCGACCTCATGGCTTGGTTTTTGCTCTGACATTCACTGTCAACTGTGGAACCTTATATATATATATACAGGTGTGTTCCTTTCCAAATCATTTCCAATCAATAGAATTTTCCACAGGTGGACTCAATGGTCTTAAGGATGATCAATGGAAACAGGATGCATGTTTCGAGTCTCATAGCGAAGGGTCTGAATACTTATGAAACTAAGGCATTTCTGTTTTTTATTTTTAATACATTTGCATGTCTAAAAACTAGTTTTCAATTTGTTATTATGGGGTGTTGTGTGTAGATTGAGGAGGGGGGGGGGACTATTTAATCAATTTTAGAATAAGGTTGTAACCTAACAAAACGTGGAAAAAGTCAAGGGGTCTGAATCCTTACCGAAGGCACAGTATAGTGAAGTATTTCACAATGTGATGCTTTTTTGAGCTCAATGGATGTGACTGACTGTCTCTCTGGCTGTATTTGAAGTAACTAACTCACAGGTCTCTCTCTGGCTGTACTTGAAGGCGTTGTAGATGTTGATGAGGGTGAAGTGGTCTCCCTCAGGGTGCCGGAACTTTCTGTGACACTGTTGTACCTCTTGGGTCCTGCCAACAGGTGGCTCCAGGAAGCAGCTTGGCGCTAAACGCAAAACAGACCCGAATCAATAGGGTGGTTAGCATTGGTGCTAACACAGACAGACAGAATCAATAGGGTGGTTAGCATTGGTGCTAACACAGACAGACAGAATCAATAGGGTGGTTAGCATTGGTGCTAACGCAAAACAGACAGAATCAATAGGGTGGTTAGCACTGGCGCTAATCCAGACAGAGAATCATTAGAGGTTAGCATTGGCGCTAACGCAGAAAGACAGAGAATCAATAGGGAGGTTAGCATTGGAGCTAAAACAGACATATCAACAGGGTTAGCATTGTTTGACCAAGCTACTCTCCCGTATAGTACCTTGAGGCTCATTGTCTGAGTGGGAGAAATAGCAGCAGCCTTCAACTGCAAATGCTCAGAGACTAGACTATGTCCATATGGCAGATTATACTGTCTGGCAGATTATACTGTCTGGCAGATTATACTGTCTGGCATACTGTCTGGCAGATTAAACATTCAAAAAGGTCAGAGACTAGACTATGTCCATATAGTAGATTATACTGTCTGGCAGATTATGCATTCAAAAATCAGAGACTAGACTATGTCCATATGGCAGATTATACTGTCTGGCAGATTATACTGTCTGGCAGATTATACTGTCTGGCAGATTAAACATCCAAAAGGTCAGAGACTAGACTATGTCCATATAGTAGATTATACTGTCTGGCAGATTATACTGTCTGGCAGATTATACTGTCTGGCTGATTATACTGTCTGGCAGATTATACATCCAAAAGGTCAGAGATGCCTGATGTAGTTGTCCATAATGGTTAAGACTGCTTGTGATGGATATTCTAATATCTTCAGTAGTGGTTATAAAGGCTTTATGGATGTAAACATAAGCGTGAGGGTTTAACCCCAATACAAGACACGGAGGGTGTGTTGCACCAACATGGTTTAAATCAATTTTAGATTAGACCTAATCTAGATTTTGTAAATCTACATGTATAATTCATCAGAGATGTGTTGCACCACTTCATTTTAAGACTGGATTAGTTCATCTAAGGTTAAATCACTAAACTATGATCAGTGATACGTGTCCTAATGGATTCACCATATAAATATGTTGTAGTTCTATGGAAACAAACCAGCACTGGTCATTGCTAGCTAGCCAGCAAAGTGACTTTTCACTTCAGGCTAAGGATGAAATTAATTGCACTTATCTGTCAAATGATTTATCTGGTTGAGTTTAACGAACATGATAAACCACAGGAGATAAAATTGTTCATCACAATGAAAATAAAGGACATACAAATGATTCACACTGATATTTGATGCATTTAAACAGTGTCAGTTTAGATTTAATCCCAAAACTGAATTTAAATTAGTTTTTAAAACAATGGAGCAACAAGATTACATTTGATCTTGGTCTGAGTTCTAAATTAAATTTAGTGTAGAAGAAGGATTAGATTGAACTATGATTATTGAAAACGAGGTTTAAGGTTCAGTGCAACAACATTTCTAGATAAACCTTGATTAAACCCAGTTTAAGAGTTAATTCATGTTGGTGCAACCCACCCTGAGTGAATCAAATGAATCAAATGAGCCAAAGGTTGTAGGAGTGTAAACTACATACCTGATAGCATAGCTGAGATGGTCACCACCTCGTTCACACAATCAAACTCACAGGACGCCAGCAGAGCCTTGGCCATCTGAGCGTCCAATGGCAACTCAGAGATTATGATCCCGATCTCTGATAGGTTCCCATCGTCGTCCAATGCCGCGAGGTAATCCAGCTCCTCTAGCGACTGCATCAGACCCTCTGGATCTGGATAGGAAGTAGACAACTTAGATAATAGATAATAAAATGCAAGATCTGGATAGGAAGTAGACAACTTAGATAATAGATAATAAAAGACAAGATCTGGATAGGGAAGTAGATCATCCTTTACATAATAGATAATAATAAGAAGAGATATTAGACAGAGAAAAAACCTGTTTACCAAAATTACTTGTCAGTTGATGCTTTGGATTATGATCATATAGTATCAGCTCCTCAAGAGATCGAGGGCCTTACTTTAACTTGAACACGTCAAAAGACATTAGAATACAGAATCAGAATAAAACTCTGTTCCTGAAAAGAGCCCGAGCTCCAAAAAAGGTTGATCCAGGAATTCTAGCCTAGTTTGTTCCAGTAGAATGGAGGACAGTAAATTCTACTTCCTCCTCATTGTGGCGTTGGAGGTCAGATGGACGAAACGAGACGCGTTATGAGGTAATCATTAATAAAAAGCTGGCCACTTTACTCCGTGGGATGTGTCCAAAACGGTACACTACCTATTTGAACAGAGTAGGGCACTATATAGGGAATAGGGTGCCATCTGGTCTATAGTAGTGTACTATATAGGGAATAGGGTGCCATCTGGTCTATAGTAGGGCACTATATAGGGAATAGGGTGCCATCTGGTCTATAGTAGTGCACTATATAGGGAATAGGGTGCCATCTGGTCTATAGTAGGGCTCTATATAGGGAATAGGGTGCCATCTGGTCTATAGTAGTGCACTATATAGGGAATAGGGTGCCATCTGGTCTATAGTAGTGCACTATATAGAGAATAGGGAGCCATTTGGGATGCAGTTTTGTCACTGTCCTCAACTCTTCCCATGCCGGGACAGCCGGGTGGGTCGGAGCTCTCAGACAATGGTCCCTGGCAGGCCACTGTCAGGCCACTGTCAGCTCTACTAAAGCACGGCTGGCTGCCTCTAAACAGGACAGAGCACGGCATACAGACCTCCATCAGACCTCTACCCAGGACAAAAAAACGCTCCTGTACCCTGTACTACTCTACAGTTACAGCTATAGTTGCAACAATTCTGCTAACTTTGCCAAAATGCCCAGGTTTCCCAGAATTCCTGGTTGGATGATTCCAAGATTTCCTGCTTATACCCTCCTGATTTTCTGGAAAAACCTGGGAATTTGGGGAAAGTTGCTAGAATTTTGCAACACTAGTTACAGCACACAGGGTCAGATCCATAGAAGTACAGATTACACAGGGTCAGATCCATAGAAGTACAGATGACACAGGGTCAGATCCATAGAAGTACAGATTACACAGGGTCAGATCCATAGAAGTACAGATTACACAGGGTCAGATCCATAGAAGTACAGATTACACAGGGTCAGATCCATAGAAGTACAGATTACACAGGGTCAGATCCATAGAAGTACAGATTACACAGGTTCAGATCCATAGAAGTACAGATTACACAGGGTCAGATCCATAGAAGTACAGATTACACAGGGTCAGATCCATAGAAGTACAGATTACACAGGGTCAGATCCATAGAAGTACAGATTACACAGGGTCAGATCCATAGAAGTACAGATGACACAGGTTCAGATCCATAGAAATACAGATTACACAGGGTCAGATCCATAGAAATACAGATTACACAGGGTCAGATCCATAGAAGTACAGATTACACAGGTTCAGATCCATAGAAGTACAGATTACACAGGTTCAGATCCATAGAAGTACAGATTACACCGGGTCAGATCCATAGAAGTACAGATTACACCGGGTCAGATCCATAGAAGTACAGATTACACAGGGTCAGATCCATAGAAGAACAGATTACACAGGGTCAGATCCATAGAAGTACAGATTACACAGAGTCAGATCCATAGAAGTACAGATTACACAGGGTCAGATCCATAGAAATACAGATTACACAGGGTCAGATCCATAGAAGTACAGATTACACAGGGTCAGATCCATAGAAATACAGATTACACCGGGTCAGATCCATAGAAGTACAGATTACACAGGGTCAGATCCATAGAAGTACAGATTACACAGGGTCAGATCCATAGAAGTACAGATTACACAGGGTCAGATCCATAGAAGTACAGATTACACAGGGTCAGATCCATAGAAGTACAGATTACACAGGGTCAGCTCCATAGAAGTACAGATTACACAGGGGCAGATCCATAGAGGTACAGATTACACAAGGTCAGATCCATAGAAGTACAGATTACACAGGGTCAGATCCATAGAAGTACAGATTACACAGGGTCAGCTCCATAGAAGTACAGATTACACAGGGGCAGATCCATAGAAGTACAGATTACACAAGGTCAGATCCATAGAAGTACATATTACACAGGGTCAGATCCATAGAAGTACAGATTACACAGGGTCAGATCGAGAAGTACATATTATAGCACATTTAATTGAATTAGGATCTCTGTAGTCAGACTCACCTCCCAGACCAGAGTCTAATAACCTGGGAATACACTGAATACCCAGATACAACCAGGGTTTCTAGTCAGGCTTCTACATCTGCATTGCTTTCTGTTTGGGGTCTGAGGCTGGGTTTCTGTATAAGCAGTTGGTGACATCTACTGATGTAAAAAGGGCTTTATAGATACATTTGATTGATTTGGTAGTTTGGTTCAATTCCTATTTTTGGTTAGAGTACCACCAAGTACATTTTGCTCTGCCCGGAGTAGCCCTGAAGTACCAAGTAGGCCAAGTAGCCCTGAAGTACCCTCTCATGTAAGCCTATGGTCTCATGAGTCTTCCCAAGTATCCCCGGTGGACCAAGTAGCCCTGGTGGACCAAGTATCCCCGGTGGACCAAGTAGCCCTGGTGGACAGGCCAAGTAGCCCCGGTGGACAGGCCATGTAGCCCCGGTGGACAGGCCAAGTAGACCCGGTGGACAGGCCAAGTAGCCCCGGTGGACAGGCCAAGTAGACCCGGTGGACAGGCCAAGTAGACCCGGTGGACAGGCCAAGTAGCCCCAGTGGACAGGCCAGGTAGCCCCGGTGGACAGGCCAAGTAGTCCCGGGGGACAGGCCAAGTAGCCCAGGTGGACAGGCCAACTAGCCCCGGTGGACCAAGTAGCCCAGGTGGACAGGCCAAGTAGCCCCGGTGGACCAAGTAGCCCTAGGGGTCCTAATACCCCTGAATGAGAACCACTGTCCTATTATAGTACCATGTAGAATGTCTGTCTGGTAGACTGACCTGGTCTGGTGATGAAGTCACAGTGTCTCAGCCCTGCGATCTCCATCCTCTTGAGGAAGAGGATGGTGAAGGTGAGGTTGGTGTCCAGGATCTGAGGGGATGTCTCTACGGGGAGTACTCTCTCCTCAGGGTACAGGCAGAAACACTTCCCTGGACAAACACAGACAACTCAATCAAACAAACAAACAAAGGGGTTTTCTTTATTTGTACTATTTTCTACATCATAGAATAATAGTGAAGACATCAAAACTATGAAATAACACATATGGAATCATGTAGTAACCAACAAAGTGTTAAACAAATACAAATAGATTTATTTGAGTTTCTTCAAAGTAGCCACCCTTTGCCTTGATGACAGCTTTGCACACTCTTGGCATTCTCTCAACCAGCTTCATGAGGTAGTCACCTGGAATGCATTTCAATTAACAGGTGTGCCTTGTTAATTTGTGGAATTTATTTCCTTCTTAATGTGTTTGAGCCAATCAGTTGTGTTGTGACAAGGTAGGGGTGGTATACAGAAGATATCCCTATTTGGTAAAAGACCAAGTCCATATTATGGCAAGAACAGCTCAAATGAGCAAAGACGGGGGGGTCCAGTCAGCTGCTTCCTGATATCAGTACCTGTCGGTCCAGTCAGCTGCTTCCTGATATCAGTACCTGTCGGTCCAGTCAGCTGCTTCCTGATATCAGTACCTGTCTGTCCAGTCAGCTGCTTCCTGATATCAGTACCTGTCGGTCCAGTCATCTGCTTCCTGACATCCGTACCTGTCGGTCCAGTCATCTGCTTCCTGACATCCGTACCTGTCGGTCCAGTCAGCTGCTTCCTGATATCAGTACCTGTCGGTCCAGTCAGCTGCTTCCTGATATCAGTACCTGTCGGTCCAGTCAGCTGCTTCCTGATATCAGTACCTGTTGGTCCAGTCAGCTGCTTCCTGATATCAGTACCTGTCGGTCCAGTCAGCTGCTTCCTGATATCAGTACCTGTCGGTCCAGTCAGCTGCTTCCTGATATCAGTACCTATCGGTCCAGTCAGCTGCTTCCTGATATCAGTACCTGTCGGTCCAGTCAGCTGCTTCCTGATATCAGTACCTATCGGTCCAGTCAGCTGCTTCCTGATATCAGTACCTGTCGGTCCAGGATGTCAGTACCTGTCGGTCCAGTCAGCTGCTTCCTGATATCAGTACCTGTCGGTCCAGTCAGCTGCTTCCTGATATCTGCCTGGTATCTGCTGATGGATCGTAGTACTTCAGAGTTGGCCCTTATCCTGGGATGATACACCTGGTTGAAATAATACACATTTAACCATAGAAAGACCTATTATAACTATTTAATAACGTCATGAATTAACTCATTTAATGGGATATCTATGGTCAGAGCCTTGGCCTACATGTATAAACTAACATGCAATGCTTGTTTTATGGGGGTTAAACTCACATATCTTTTCTCCAGTCCTACGTCGATGACAAAGTTAACAGAGTCCACAGCCCAGAACATGTCCTCTCCCTGGCTTGTGGAGAGGAAAACCAACCGGCACCTGGTCGTAACGGTTCCCCTACTCCCCATCCCCTCCCCCAGGAGAGAGGTTGGCCGACCCTGCCCAGGGCACAAGACCACGGGCACCAGCTCCCCAAGGTCTGCCCCCAGTCTGGTTCCCTCTCTCTGGAGGATAGCACGGGCACAGACAACCTCCTGTGGGAGGGTTCAACACAGAGTGAGAAGTGTTGACAGCACCATACGACTAGTCCCGTGTGGCTACTGGCTAGCAACGCCCCCAAGGTCATGGGTTCACTTCCTGCAGGGATCACATGTCTAAAACCTGTACAGCTCTGAGGATAATAGTGTCTTCTACTTCACCACTACACCCTAGAACCTCTACTTGACCACTACACCCTAGATCTTCTACTTGACCACTACACCCTAGATCTTCTACTTGGCCACTACACCCTAGATCTGCTACTTGACCACTACACCCAAGATCTGCTACTTGACCACTACACCCTAGATCTGCTACTTGACCACTACACCCTAGATCTTCTACTTGACCACTACACCCTAGATCTTCTACTTGACCACTACACCCTAGATCCTCTACTTGACCACTAAACCCTAGATCTGCTACTTGACCACTAAACCCTAGATCTGCTACTTGACCACTAAACCCTAGATCTTCTACTTGACCACTACACCCTAGATCTTCTACTTGACCCCAGGCTGGATGGTTCAACGCGAGGGGAAGACAGGGCGTATCATGTCATAAATAGTTAACACGTTTTGCTCGCAGACCCATCAATAGAAAAAGGCCTGGACCACACACATATGGTCCAGGACAACAAGGCCTTTCACAACGCTTTGTCATTCCAACAGACCACTAGGCTAGACCACTAGGCAGACCACTAGGCAGACCACTAGGCTAGACCACTAGGCAGACCACTAGGCTAGACCACTAGGCAGACCACTAGGCAGACCACTAGGCAGACCACTAGACCACTTGGCAGACCACTAGGCTAGACCACTAGGCAGACCACTAGACAGACTACTAGGCAGACCACTAGGCAGACCACTAGGCAGACCACTAGACCGACCACTAGGCAGACCACTAGGCAGACCACTAGGCAGACCACTAGACCACTAGGCCACTAGGCAGACCACTAGGCAGACCACTAGGCCACTAGGCAGACCACTAGACCACTAGGCAGACCACTAGGCAGACCACTAGGCCATAAGGCAGACCACTAGACCACTAGGCAGACCACTAGGCAGACCACTAGGCCACTAGGCAGACCACTAGACCACTAGGCAGACCACTAGGCAGACCACTAGGCCACTAGGCAGACCACTAGACCACTAGGCAGACCACTAGGCAGACCACTAGACCACTAGGCAGACCACTAGACCACTAGGCAGACCACTAGGCAGACCACTAGGCAGACCACTAGGCCACTAGGCAGACCACTAGGCAGACCACTAGGCAGACCACTAGGCAGACCACTAGACAGACCACTAGGCAGACCACTAGACAGACCACTAGACAGACCACTAGGCAGACCACTAGACAGACCACTAGGCAGACCACTAGACCACTAGGCAGACCACTAGGCAGACCACTAGGCAGACCACTAGGCAGACCACTAGACCACTAGGCAGACCACTAGGCAGACCACTAGACCATCACAGTCAAACACACGGAAGCAAATAAAAGCAAAGGCAGACGAGACAGGGGACGAGACGGGGGACGAGACAGCGGACGAGACGGCAGACAGTGGCAGACGAGACGGGGGACGAGACGGCAGATGAGACGGCAGACGAGACGGGGGACGAGACGGGGGACGGACAGGGGACGAGACGGGGGACAGTGGCAGACGAGACAGGGGACGAGACGGGACGAGATGGGGGACGAGACGGCAGACAGTGGCAGACGAGACGGGGGACGAGACGGGGGTGGAGACGGCGGACGAGACAGCGGACGAGACGGCAGACAGTGGCAGACGAGACGGGGGACGAGACGGCAGATGAGACGGCAGACGAGACGGCAGACGAGACGGGGGACGAGACGGCAGATGAGACGGCAGATGAGACGGGGGGAAATCATCTGGAATGTTGCTTTGCCATCTAAACTTAATTAAGACGAGTCACACCACACATGATGAAAAAAGATAACATTGTGAGAGAGATTCTGCTTAAAGACAGAGGTCCTACTTCAGGACAGACCTGCTTAAGGACAGAGCTGCTTAAGGGCAGACCTGCTTAAGGACAGAGCTTCTACTTAAGGACAGAGAGAGCTATGGCATGCCATCATTCAGTACATAGCACCAACAAAAACAAGCAATCGAATTACGGACAAATACTGTACCATCATCACTGTTGAACTGTGTAAATGATCTCACCTGAGCTGAGGCCAAGAACAGCACCACATCTCCCTCCTCCTTGGTACGGTGAATCTCCAGTACCAGTCTCAGAGCAGAGTAGAAGTAGTCTTTACTACTACAGTTACTGTAGACCACCTCAGCTGGACAGAGGGCTTCCAGACTGACCACAGGGACGTTACTACCTGTAACGGCAGTGAACTGTCAGTCCGGTCCGTGTTATCACAGAATTCCGTTCCATGTTTTACTCATGTTCTAATTGAGCTACGGAGGTTAGTGATCAACGAAGTATCCTCACAGTGCTTTCAGTAAAGATCAATGATATCAGACCTCCATTCTTATAATGATCTGATAAACACAACAATGGGGACGATGTGTTATTCCACCTGGGTTGTTACAAAGAGCATCGTTTCCCATTCAAAAATCAATCAATGAATGAACGTATAGGAGGGTCTTTCCACTACCGTAGTGGGCCAGGAGCCTGTCTGTCATGGAGGACACAGTCAGGATCACCACCCTCAGGTCTGGTCTATGGACCAGGATGTCCTGTACAATCACAACAACAATACACTTTATTGACATGCAACAAACTGCTGTTACTAAGAATTTAACTTGAGCACAAAGAACGTACAAAAAAAAAAAAAAACATCAATCAGATTAACAGAGGTGTGTTCTCTCTCTCTCTCTGTATCTCTCTCTCTCTCTCTCTCTGTCTCTCTCTCTCTCTCTCTCTCTCTCTCTCTCTCTCTCTCTCTGTATCTCTCTCTCTCTCTCTCTCTCTCTCTGTATCTCTCTCTCTCTCTCTCTCTCTCTCTGTCTCTCTCTCTCTCTCTGTCTCTCTCTCTGTATCTCTCTCTCTCTCTCTCTCTCTCTCTCTCTGTATCTCTCTCTCTCTCTCTCTCTGTCTCTCTCTCTCTCTCTGTCTCTCTCTCTCTCTCTCTCTCTCTGTATCTCTCTCTCTCTCTCTTCTCTGTATCTCTCTCTCTTCTCTGTATCTCTCTCTCTCTCTCTTCTCTGTATCTCTCTCTCTCTCTCTTCTCTCTCTCTGTATCTCTCTCTCTCTCTCTCTGTGTATCTCTCTCTCTCTCTCTTCTCTGTATCTCTCTCTCTCTCTCTTCTCTCTCTCTCTCTCTTCTCTCTCTCCCTCTTCTCTCTCTCTGTATCTCTCTCTGTATCTCTCTCTCTCTCTCTTCTCTGTATCTCTCTCTCTCTCTTCTCTCTCTCTCTCTTCTCTCTCTTCTCTCTCTCTCCCTCTCTCTCTCTCCCTCTCTCTTCTCTCTCTCTTCTCTCTCTCTGTCTCTCTCTCTCTCCCTCGCTCTCTGTCTCTCGCTCTCTCTTCTCTCTCTCTCTCTCTCTCTGTCTCTCTCTCTCCCTCTCTCTCTGTTTCCCTCTCTGTTTCCCCCTCCCTCTTCTCTCTCTCTCCCTCGCTCTCTGTCTCTCGCTCTCTCTGTCTCTCTCTCTCTCCCTCTCTCTCTGTTTCCCTCTCTGTTTCCCCCTCCCTCTTCTCTCTCTCTCTCTGTTTCCTTCTCTTTCTCTCTCTCTCTCTCTCTCTCTCTCTCCCTCTCTCTTCTCTCTCTCTTCTCTCTCTGTCTCTCTCTCTCTCCCTCGCTCTCTGTCTCTTGCTCTCTCTTCTCTCTCTGTCTCTCTCTCCCTCTCTCTCTGTTTCCCTCTGTTTCCCCCTCCCTCTTCTCTCTCTCTCTCTGTTTCTCTCTCTCTCTCTCTGTCTCTCTCTCTCTCTAATCCAACAGATACTATTAAGCTGAATGCCTTTGTATTTGTGTCGACCACTTTTAAAGAGAGAGAGAGAAAGGTCACACAAGGTAATGCCCACCATACCTGGAGCAGTCCCAGCAGTATGTCTGTGCTGACGGTTCTCTCATGAGCCTGGTCGATGACGATGGCCCCATAGTGCTCCAACATGGGGTCAGACATCATCTCCCTCAGTAGCAGGGCATCTGTACAGAACCTGGAGTGGACCAGAACTGAGTTAACTAATGATGCAGATAGAACCAATGTCTTTTAATGCACTCAATGCCGGTACGGAGCGTAGAGACCAGAAGTGAGTGCCGATATACACCATATATACAAAAGTATGTGGACACCCCTTCAAATTAGTGGATTAGGCTATTTCAGCCACACCCGTTTCTGACAGGTGTATAAAATCGAGTACACAGCCATGCAATCTCCATAGACAAACATTGGCAGTAGAATGGCCTGTACTGAAGAGCTCAGTGACTTTCAACGTGGCACCGTCACAGGATGCCATCTTTCCAACAAATCAGTTTGTCAAATTTCTGCCCTGCTTGAGCTGCTCCAGTCAACTGTAAAAGCTGTTATTGTGAAATGGAAACATGTAGGAGCAACAACGGCTCAGCCCTGAAGTGGTAGGCCACACAAGCTGACAGAACGGGACACCCGAGTGCTGAAGCGTGTAGAGCATAAAAAAGTTCTGTCCTCGGTTTCATCCCTCACTATCGAGTTCCAAACTGCCTCTGGAAGCAACTTCAGCACAACAACTGTTAGTCTGGAGCTTCATGAAATGCGCAATGCCAAGCCTAAGAGCAACGCCAAGCGTTGGCTGGAGTTCTTGTAAAGCTCACAGCCATTGGACTATGGAGCAGTGGAAACGTGTTCTCTGTAGTGATGAATCCCGCTTCACCATCTGGCTGTCTGATGACGGACAAATCTGGGTTTATGGATGCCAAGGGAACGCTACCTGCCTGAATGCATAGTGCCAACTGTAAAGTTTGGTGGATGAGGAATAATGGTCTGGGGCTGTTTTTCGAAGTTTGGGCCCCTTAGTTCCAATGAAGGGAAATCTTAATGCCACAGTATACAATGACATTCTAGACGATTCTGTTCTTCCAACTTTGTGGCAACAGTTTGGGGAAGGCCCTTTCCTGTTTCAGAATGACAATTCACAAAGCTAGGTCCATAGAGAAATGGTTTGTCAAGATTGGTGCGGAAGAACTTGACTGGCCTGCAGAGAGCCCTGACCTCAACCCCATTGAACACCTTTAGGATGACTTGGAATACCGACTGCTAGCCAGGCCAAATCGCCCAACATCAGTGCCCCTGACCTCACTAATGCTCTTGTGGCTGAATGGAAGTCAGTCCCAGCAGCACTGTTCCAACATCTAGTGGAAAGCCTTCCCAGAAGAGTGGAGGCTGTTCTAGCAGCAATGTTCCTACATCTAGTGGAAAGCCTTCCCAGAAGAGTGGAGGCTGTTATAGCAGCAATGTTCCAACATCTAGTGGAAAGCCTTCCCAGAAGAGTGGAGGCTGTTATAGCAGCAAAGGGGAACCAACTCCATATTAATGCCAATGAATTTGTAATGAGATGTTGGGACAAGCAGGTGTCCACCTTATTTTGGTCATGTGGTGTACATACTATCATGCTACTTAGATGTTTTGTCTATGGATGCTAGTATGGTTATTGAGACATACTCTTCAACCACACCTGTACAGTACAGGACGACCAGAGATCTGAGTTAACTAATGTCATGGTTTTTATTTATTTAAAAAAAATTGTACCCCTTTTTCTCCCCAATTTTGAAGTATCCAATTGGTAGTTACAGTCTTACCTCATCGCTGCAACTCTCGTACGGACTCGGGAGAGGCGAAGGTCGAAAGCCGTGTGTCCCAACCAAGCCGCACTGCTTCTTGACACAACACACGCTTAACATGGAAGCCAGCCGCACCAATGTGTCGGAGGAAACACCGAACACCTGGTGACCGTGTCAACGTGCACTGTGCCCAGTCCGCCACAGGAGTCGCTAATGCGCGATGGGACATGGACATCACTGCCGGCTAAACCCTCCCGTAACCCGGACGACGCTGGGCCAATTGTGCGCCGCCCCATGGGCCTCGCGGTCACAGCCGGCTGTGACAGAGCCTGGACTCGAACCCAGAATCTCTAGTGGAACAGCAAGCACCGCGATGTGTCTGTGTGTATGTCTGTGTGTATGTCTGTGTGTATGTCTGTGTGTCTGTGTGTGTGTGTGTGTGTGTGTGTGTGTGTGTGTGTGTGTGTGTGTGTGTGTGTGTGTGTGTGTGTATTAGAACCAGACCTGAGCACAGTGTCAGTAGAACAGCAGGTCTCCAGGGGGATGGTGTAGCCCACTTCATGTCCAATGTTGACGTCCATCTCATCGGCCACCCTGAGGGCCAGGCCCACCGCCTGCTGTGAGTGGATCTGGGTAGACACAGCCACGCCGTGCTGGTACTGGGCCGACAGGCAGAACTCTGCACACCACTGGGGGATCTGGGAGATGGGATACATTTTAGTTGATCATGTAGAAATTCAATTTCGAACCATTTCAGACCCACCTTATCAAAGGGTATTCATCCATCCAATCATTATCTAGTTAATCAACCAGAGTGACCTGACTCAAACAGGATTAACAATATGAATCAACCAGAGTGACCTGACTCAAACAGGTTTAACAATATTAATCAACCAGAGTGACCTGACTAGAGTGACCTGACTCAAACAGGTTTAACAATATGAATCAACCAGAGTGACCTGACTAGAGTGACCTGACTCAAACAGGATTAACAATATGAATCAACCAGTGACCTGACTATAGTGACCTGACTCAAACAGGATTAACAATATGAATCAACCAGAGTGACCTGACTAGAGTGACCTGACTCAAACAGGATTAACAATATGAATCAACCAGAGTGACCTGACTAGAGTGACCTGACTAGAGTGACCTGACTAGAGTGACCTGACTAGAGTGACCTGACTCAAACAGGATTAACAATATGAATCAACCAGTGACCTGACTAGAGTGACCTGACTCAAACAGGATTAACAATATGAATCAACCAGAGTGACCTGACTAGAGTGACCTGACTAGAGTGACCTGACTAGAGTGACCTGACTAGAGTGACCTGACTCAAACAGGATTAACAATATGAATCAACCAGAGTGACCTGACTAGAGTGACCTGACTCAAACAGGATTAACAATATGAATCAACCAGAGTGACCTGACTAGAGTGACCTGACTAGAGTGACCTGACTAGAGTGACCTGACTCAAACAGGATTAACAATATTAATCCTAATTTCTAAAGTCATTAATAGAACGGACAGAGAATTATAAAACATAATAATATTAACATTGTCGGACAACACGGAGTCGGTGTCTACCACAACATGGAGTCGGTGTCGACCACAACATGGAGTCGGTGTCGACCACAACAGGGAGTCGGTGTCGACCACAACACGGAGTCGGTGTCGACCACAACACGGAGGCGGTGTCTACCACAACACGGAGCCGGTGTCGACCACAACATGGAGTCGGTGTCAACCACAACAGGGAGCCGGTGTCGACCACAACATGGAGCCGGTGTCGACCACAACAGGGAGCCGGTGTCGACCACAACAGGGAGCCGGTGTCGACCACAACATGGAGCCGGTGTCGACCACAACATGGAGCCAGTGTCGATCACAACAGGGAGCCGGTGTCGACCACAACAGGGACGGAGCCGGTGTCGACCACAACACGGAGCCGGTGTCGACCACAACACGGAGACGGTGTCGACCACAACACGGAGCCGGTGTCGACTACAACAGGGAGTCGGTGTCGACCACAACAGGGACGGAGCCGGTGTCGACCACAACACGGGGTCGGTGTCGACCACAACATGGAGTCAGTGTCGACCACAACATGGAGTCGGTGTTGACCACAACAGGGAGCCGGTGTCGACCACAACACGGAGTCGGTGTCGACCACAACACGGAGGCGGTGTCTACCACAACACGGAGCCGGTGTCGACCACAACAGGGAGCCGGTGTCGACCACAACATGGAGCCGGTGTCGACCACAAAAGGGAGCCGGTGTCGACCACAACAGGGAGCCGGTGTCGACCACAACATGGAGCCGGTGTCGACCACAACACGGAGGCGGTGTCTACCACAACACGGAGCCGGTGTCGACCACAACATGGAGTCGGTGTCAACCACAACAGGGACGGAGCCGGTGTCGACCACAACATGGAGCCGGTGTCGACCACAACAGGGAGCCGGTGTCGACCACAACAGGGAGCCGGTGTCGACCACAACAGGGAGTCGGTGTCGACCACAACATGGAGCCGGTGTCGATCACAACAGGGAGCCGGTGTCGACCACAACACGGAGTCGGTGTCGACCACAACACGGAGGCGGTGTCTACCACAACAGGGAGCCGGTGTCGACCACAACAGGGAGCGGTGTCGACCACAACAGGGAGCCGGTGTCGACCACAACATGGAGCCGGTGTCGACCACAACAGGGAGCCGGTGTCGACCACAACATGGAGCCGGTGTCGACCACAACAGGGAGCCGGTGTCGACCACAACAGGGAGCCGGTGTCGACCACAACATGGAGCTGGTGTCGACCACAACATGGAGCCAGTGTCGATCACAACAGGGAGCCGGTGTCGACCACAACAGGGACGGAGCCGGTGTCGACCACAACACGGAGCCGGTGTCGACCACAACACGGAGACGGTGTCGACCACAACACGGAGCCGGGTGTCGACCACAACAGGGAGTCGGTGTCGACCACAACAGGGACGGAGCCGGTGTCGACCACAACATGGAGCCGGTGTCGACCACAACACGGAGTCGGTGTCGACCACAACACGGAGTCGGTGTCGACCACAACACGGAGTCGGTGTCGACCACAACACAGAGCCGGTGTCGACCACAACAGGGAGTCGGTGTCGACCACAACAAGGAGCCGGTGTCGACCACAACACAGAGCCGGTGTCGACCACAACAGGGAGTCGGTTTTGACCACAACATGGAGTCGGTGTCGACCACAACATGGAGTCGGTGTCGACCACAACATGGAGTCGGTGTTGACCACAACAGGGAGCCGGTGTCGACCACAACACGGAGTCGGTGTCGACCACAACACGGAGGCGGTGTCTACCACAACACGGAGCCGGTGTCGACCACAACAGGGAGCCGGTGTCGACCACAACATGGAGCCGGTGTCGACCACAACAGGGAGCCGGTGTCGACCACAACAGGGAGCCGGTGTCGACCACAACATGGAGCCGGTGTCGACCACAACACGGAGGCGGTGTCTACCACAACACGGAGCCGGTGTCGACCACAACATGGAGTCGGTGTCAACCACAACAGGGACGGAGCCGGTGTCAACCACAACAGGGAGCCGGTGTCGACCACAACAGGGAGCCGGTGTCGACCACAACATGGAGCCGGTGTCGACCACAACATGGAGCCGGTGTCGACCACAACAGGGAGCCGGTGTCGACCACAACATGGAGCCGGTGTCGACCACAACATGGAGCCAGTGTCGATCACAACAGGGAGCCGGTGTCGACCACAACAGGGACGGAGCCGGTGTCGACCACAACACGGAGCCGGTGTCGACCACAACACAGAGACGGTGTCGACCACAACACGGAGCCGGTGTCGACCACAACAGGGAGTCGGTGTCGACCACAACAGGGACGGAGCCGGTGTCGACCACAACATGGAGCCGGTGTCGACCACAACACAGAGTCGGTGTCGACCACAACACGGAGTCGGTGTCGACCACAACACGGAGTCGGTGTCGACCACAACACAGAGCCGGTGTCGACCACAACAGGGAGTCGGTGTCGACCACAACAAGGAGCCGGTGTCGACCACAACACAGAGCCGGTGTCGACCACAACAGGGAGCCGGTGTCGACCACAACAAGGAGCCGGTGTCGACCACAACACAGAGCCGGTGTCGACCACAACACGGAGTCGGTGTCGACCACAACACGGGGTCGGTGTCGACCACAACACGGAGTCGGTGTCGACCACAACACGGAGTCGGTGTCGACCACAACACGGAGCCGGTGTCGACCACAACAGGGAGTCGGTGTCGACCACAACAAGGAGCCGGTGTCGACCACAACACAGAGCCGGTGTCGACCACAACAGGGAGCCGGTGTCGACCACAACAAGGAGCCGGTGTCGACCACAACACAGAGCCGGTGTCGACCACAACACGGAGTCGGTGTCGACCACAACACGGGGTCGGTGTCGACCACAACATGGAGTCAGTGTCGACCACAACATGGAGTCGGTGTTGACCACAACAGGGAGCCGGTGTCGACCACAACAAGGAGCCGGTGTCGACCACAACACAGAGCCGGTGTCGACCACAACAGGGAGTCGGTGTCGACCACAACAAGGAGCCGGTGTCGACCACAACAGGGAGCCGGTGTCGACCAAAACAGGGACGGAGTCGGTGTCGACCACAACAGGGACGGAGCCGGTGTCGACCACAACACAGAGCCGGTGTCGACCACAACAGGGAGTCGGTGTCGACCACAACAGGGAGTCGGTGTCGACCACAACATGGAGTCGGTGTCGACCACAACACGGAGCCGGTGTCGACCACAACACAGAACCGGTGTCGACCACAACAGGGACGGAGCCGGTGTCGACCACAACACGGAGCCGGTGTCGACCACAACACGGAAACGGTGTCGACCACAACACGGAGCCGGTGTCGACCACAACAGGGAGTCGGTGTCGACCACAACACGGAGTCGGTGTCGACCACAACACGGAGCCGGTGTCGACCACAACACGGAGTCGGTGTCGACCACAACACGGAGTCGGTGTCGACCACAACACGGAGTCGGTGTCGACCACAACACGGAGTCGGTGTCGACCACAACACGGGGTCGGTGTCGACCACAACACGGGGTCGGTGTTGACCACAACATGGAGTCAGTGTCGACCACAACATGGAGTCGGTGTCGACCACAACAGGGAGCCGGTGTCGACCACAACAAGGAGCCGGTGTCGACCACAACAGGGAGCCTGTGTCGACCACAACAGGGAGCCGGTGTCGACCACAACAGGGACGGAGTCGGTGTCGACCACAACACGGACGGAGCCGGTGTCGACCACAACACGGACGGAGCCGGTGTCGACCACAACAGGGAGCCGGTGTCGACCACAACAGGGACGGAGTCGGTGTCGACCATAACACGGACGGAGCCGGTGTCGACCACAACACGGACGGAGCCGGTGTCGACCACAACAGGGAGTCGGTGTCGACCACAACAGGGAGTCGGTGTCGACCACAACAGGGAGTCGGTGTCGACCACAACACGGAGTCGGTGTCGACCACAACACGGAGCCGGTGTCGACCACAACACAGAGCCGGTGTCGACCACAACACAGAGCCGGTGTCGACCACAACACAGAGCCGGTGTCGACCACAACACAGAGCCGGTGTCGACCACAACACGGAGCCGGTGTCGACCACAACAGGGAGCCGGTGTCGACCACAACATGGAGCCGATGTCGACCACAACATGGAGCCGGTGTCGACCACAACATGGAGCCGGTGTCGACCACAACAGGGAGCCGGTGTCGACCACAACAGGGAGCCGGTGTCGACCACAACACGGAGCCAATGACACACTAGTGACAAGGACCAGCTCCTACTAATTGTATTGTGCTAAACTGCTGTGGCAGCAAGTGACAGCTCCAGAGGATTAGTGCCTAACAGCTGGAGGCCAGAGGGAGGGAGGGGGAGAGAGAGGGGAGGGAGGGGGGAGAGGGGAGGGGAGGGAGAGAGGGGAGGGAGAGAGGGGAGGGAGAGGGGGAGAGAGAGGGGAGGGAGGGGAGGGAGAGGAGAGGAGAGGAGAGGGGAGGGAGAGAGAGAGAGGGGGCAGGGAGGGGAGGGGAGGGGAGAGACAGAGAGGGGAGGGAGAGAGAGAGAGGGGGAGGGAGGGGAGAGAGAGAGAGGGGGGAGGGGGGAGAGAGAGAGAGAGAGGGGAGGGAGGGAGGGGAGAGAGGGGAGGGAGGGGAGGAAGGGAGGGCCTTAAGACCCATGTTATTCAGGGAGAATTCACAGTTAGCTTCACACTGTCACTCAATTCAATTCAATTCAATACAAGGGGCTTTATTGGCATGGGAAACATATGTTAACATTACGTTGCCAAAGCAAGTGAGGAAGACAACAAAAGTGAAATAAACAATAAAAATTAACAGTAAATATTACACACACAGAAGTTCCAAAAGAATAAAGACATTTCAAATATTCAGTGTTGTAACGATGTACAAATAGTTAAAGTACAAAAGGGAAAATAAATAAACATAAATATGGGTTGTATTTACAATGGTGTTTGTTCTTCACTAGTTGACCTTTTCTTGTGGCAACAGGTACTAGAATGCCTTACCTCTCTAATCTTACTACATTTGCACACACTGCATATAGATATTTCTATTGTGTTATTGACTGTATGTTTGTTTATTCCATGTGTAACTCTGTGTTGTTGTATGTGTCGCACTGCTTTGCTTTATCTTGGCCAGGTCACAGTTGTAAATGAGAACTTGTTCTCAACTGCCCTACCTGGTTAAATAAAGGTGAAATTAATTAATTAATTAAAAACACATCACAAATCCTACTGCTGTGATTGGTCACTCTGGTATTTCACCCAGTAGATATGGAAGTTTATCAAAATCGGGTTTGTTTTCGAATTCTTTATGGATCTGTGTAATCTGAGGGAAACATGTCTCTCTAATATGGTCATACATTTGGCAGGAGGTTAGGAAGTGCAGCTCAGTTTCCACCTCATTTTGTGGGCAGTGAGCACATAGCCTGTCTTCTCTTGAGAGCCATGTCTGCCTACGACGGCCTTTCTCAATAGCAAGGCTATGCTCACTGAGTCTGTACATAGTCAAAGCTTTCCTTAATTTTGGGTCAGTCACAGTGGTCAGGTATTCTGCCGCTGTGTACTCTCTGTTTAGGGCCAAATAACATTCTAGTTTGCTCTGTTTTTTTGTTAATTCTTTCCAATGTGACAAGTAATTATCTTTCTGTTTTCTCATAATTTGTTTGGGTCTAATTATGTTGCTGTCCTGGGGCTCTGTGGGGTCTGTTTGTGTTTGTGAACAGAGCCCCAGGACCAGCTTGCTTAGGGGACTCTTCTCCAGGTTCATCTCTCTGTAGGTGATGGCTTTGCTATGGAAGGTTTGGGAATCCCTTCCTTTTAGGTGGTTGTAAGAATTTACCAGCTCTTTTCTGAATTTTAATGATTAGCGAGTATCGGCCTTATTCTGCTCTGCATGCATTATTTGGTGTTTTACGTTGTACACGGAGGATATTTTTGGCAGAATTCTGCATGCAGAGTCTCAATTTAGTGTTTGTCCCATGTTGTGAATTCTTGGTTGGTGAGCGAACCCCAGACCTCACAACCATAAAGGGCAATGAGTTCTATGACTGATTCAAGTATATTTATCCAGATGCTAATTGGTATGTCGAATTTTACGTTCCTTTTGATGGCATAAAATGCCCTTCTTGCCTTGAAGAAGAGCATTTCCAGACTCTTTGTCTGGCTCTGGGAATGTGACCGTGACACATTCAAAGCCATATCATCAATTTAGCCATAATCAGTGTCATTCGGCACCTAGGGACATTCCCTGTTTAGTACACAGGCAAAAAGAATGACAGCAATCCTTTCTGAAGTTTATACTTGTAGTTCTAGAATCTAATTGAATAGAATAGAATTTAGTTGAATAGAATAGAATCTAATTGAATAGAATAGAATCTAGTTGAATAGAATAGAATCTAATTGAATAGAATAGAATCGAATAGAATAGAATCTAGTTGAATAGAATAGAATCTAATTGAATAGAATAGAATATAATTTAATAGAATAGAATCTAATTGAATCTAATTGAACTATGTTTTTGGAAGCACTGCAGGAAAGAGATCCCATGGGACTCGCATCAACCTCCCGAGTGGCACAGCGGTCTAAGGCACTGCATATCAGTGGTAGAAGCGTCAATACAGACACTCTGGTTCGATTCCAGGCTGTATCACAACCGGCCGTGATTGGGAGTCACATAGGGCAGCGCACAATTGGGCCCAGCGTCGTCCGGGTTTGGCCGGTGTAGGCCGTCAACTGACTTGCCTAGTTAAATAAATGTTCAATTTCAAAAAAGAGTCTTCCAAGATACAATGGATTTTTGTTTAAAACATCTCTGGACCAAACAGAGACACAGCACAGTGCACAACCCCTGGAATGAATAGCCATATTCTCATAAACCATGTGCTCACACTTCTGCTTCGAAAACATCTAAATCAGATTACAGTGAGAGGGAGAGGCCATTCAATACTCACATCTGTTCCTAGACTCATTGGACAACTGGGTTAGGTTGGGGATATTAACGTCTAAATTGATGCATACGTGACTAATGGGAATTGGGGTATTTACAGGTATTTGGTCATGTTAAACCCATGAACTCAGTCATCATATGAAAGGAGTGGATTCTTAACCTGGATGCCTGTCTGCTTCTGCTCTCTGGCCATGGCTTCACAATAGCAATGGAGCAGGCAGAAGCACCAACAGATCTGAGGCCAGGCTAGAGGGATCAGGTCTGGGACCAGGCTAGAGAGATCAGATCTGGGACCAGGCTAGAGAGATCAGTTCTGGGACCAGGCTAGAGAGATCAGATCTGGGGCCAGGCTAGAGAGATCAGATCTGGGACCAGGCTAGAGAGATCAGATCTGGGACCAGGCTTGTGAGGTCAGATCTGGGACCAGGCTTGTGAGGTCAGATCTGGGACCAGGCCTAGTGAGATCAGATCTAGGACTAGGCTAGTGAGATCAGATCTGGGACCAGGCCTAGTGAGATCAGATCTGGGACCAGGGCTAGTGAGATCAGATCTGGGATCAAGCTAGGTGAGATCAGATCTGGCACCAGGCTAGTGAGATCAGATCTGGGACCAGGCTAGGGAGATCAAATCTGGGACCAGGCTGGAGAGATCAGATCTGGGACCAGGGATAGCGAGATCAGATCTGGGACCAGGGCTAGTGAGATCAGATTTGGGACCAGGGCTAGTGAGATCAGATCTGGGACCAGGCCTAGTGAGATCAGATCCAGGACCAGGCCTAGTGAGATCAGATCTGGGACCAGGGCTAGTGAGATCAGATCTGGGACCAGGCTAGTGAGATCAGATCTGGGACCAGGCCTAGTGAGATCAGATCTGGGACCAGGCTAGGGAGATCAAATCTGGGACCAGGCTGGAGAGATCAGATCTGGGACCAGGGATAGCGAGATCAGATCTGAGACCAGGGCTAGTGAGATCAGATCTGGGACCAGACCTAGTGAGATCAGATCTGGGACCAGGCCTAGTGAGATCAGATCTGGGACCAGACCTAGTGAGATCAGATCTGGGACCAGGGCTAGTGAGATCAGATCTGGGACCAGACCTAGTGAGATCAGATCTGGGACCAGGCCTAGTGAGATCAGATCTGGGACCAGACCTAGTGAGATCAGATCTGGGACCAGGGCTAGTGAGATCAGATCTGGGACCAGACCTAGTGAGATCAGATCTGGGACCAGACCTAGTGAGATCAGATCTGGGACCAGGCCTAGTGAGATCAGATCTGGGACCAGGGCTAGTGAGATCAGATCTGGGACCAGGACTAGTGAGATCAGATCTGGGACCAGACCTAGTGAGATCAGATCTGGGACCAGACCTAGTGAGATCAGATCTGGGACCAGACCTAGTGAGATCAGATCTGGGACCAGGCCTAGTGAGATCAGATCTGGGACCAGGCTGGAGAGATCAGATCTGGGTCCAGGGTTAGTAAGATCAGATCTGGGACCAGGACTAGTGAGATCAGATCTGGGACCAGGGCTAGTAAGATCAGATCTGGGACCAGGCCTAGTGAGATCAGATCTGGGACCAGGACTAGTGAGATCAGATCTGGGACCAGGCCTAGTGAGATCAGATCTGGGACCAGGCCTAGTGAGATCAGATCTGGGACCAGACCTAGTGAGATCAGATCTGGGACCAGGGCTAGTAAGATCAGATCTGGGACCAGACCTAGTGAGATCAGATCTGGGACCAGACCTAGTGAGATCAGATCTGGGACCAGGGCTAGTGAGATCAGATCTGGGACCAGGACTAGTGAGATCAGATCTGGGACCAGGCCTAGTGAGATCAGATCTGGGACCAGACCTAGTGAGATCAGATCTGGGACCAGGCCTAGTGAGATCAGATCTGGGACCAGGGCTAGTGAGATCAGATCTGGGACCAGACCTAGTGAGATCAGATCTGGGACCAGGGCTAGTGAGATCAGATCTGGGACCAGGCTAGTGAGATCAGATCTGGGACCAGGGTTAGTAAGATCAGATCTGGGACCAGGGCTAGTGAGATCAGATCTGGGACCAGGCCTAGTGAGATCAGATCTGGGACCAGGCCTAGTGAGATCAGATCTGGGACCAGACCTAGTGAGATCAGATCTGGGACCAGGGCTAGTGAGATCAGATCTGGCACCAGGGCTAGTGAGATCAGATCTGGGACCAGGCCTAGTGAGATCAGATCTGGGACCAGGGCTAGCGGATTCTGCTGTAAGTATCTGTATGTGCAGCTTCAGGGTCTAAGACATGGGAGTCTCTCTGTCCCAAATAGCATGATGTTCCCTGTGTAGCGCACTACTTTTGACCAGATCCTACAGGGTCCAGGACAACAGTAGCGCACTACGTAGGCGATAGGGTGCCATTTGGGACGAAACCACAGCTAATGGTATTAATATCAGGTTCCCTGCAGGCTGGAGCTATATTTATAAGGGTCCCAATGGAAGACTGACCTTCCCAATGCAGCCGGCTGGCATTTCACACTTTTACAACAAGATCCTGGCAGAAGTCTATTACTTGAATGCTGTCACTTATTATTTTATTATTCAATAACAACTCTATACTCATATAGAAAAACTCCAGTGTAAGGAATTATGATGTGGATGAGATCTGGAGAAAAAAGTTCTTAACCTGGATGCCTGTCTGCTTCTGCTCTCTGGCCATGGCTTCAATAGCAATGAATAGCAGGACAGAAAAGGTATCGGTCGCAGACTATGAAGTAGCTGGCGTGGTTTTGTATGGAACTAATGTTTGACGTATGGCCTCATTGTTGCCTAATTAGACGTCTTAAATTCTTATTTTCAATGACGGCCTAGGAACAGTGGGTTGACTGCCTGTTCAGGGGCAGAACGACAGATTTTGTACCTTGTCAGCTCGGGGGTTTGAACTTGCAACCTTCCGGTTACTAGTCCAATGCTCTAACCACTAGGCTAACCTGTCGCCCCTATACCAACTAAGACATCTGCAACAAAAGCAATATATAATTATATAAGTACTAGATACTGTATTGGGAATCAAAGGGGAAATAATGTTATTCTTTATTATTATTTTTGAAATTCGTTGAAAATCATATTTTAGATCTGAATACTCTCGTATTAATTCCACACTCACCTGTGTACTTTTCCCAGTTTTAGTTGTACCAGATACGATAACAAGTCGATTGTTCACCAGGATATCCAAAAATTCCTCTCTAGCTTTCCAAACAGGTAGAGACTGTCTCTCTTGCAGTAGTTTATAATAACGAGAGGAGAAAGGCAATCCATCAAATCGGTTCAGCTCCAGATCCTCTCCGAAGACAAAAGCTTCTTCCACACAGTCAGCAGTTTCCGAATCCGAACAAATCTCTTTCTCCATCAAATGCTTGTCCTGCTCGGACATGGTTGATCTCTCCGCCATGGAAATGATCGAGGATCCCGTCGGGAGCGCAACAACTGCTGGCAACAGATATAATCATAAAACACAGAGAACCGTTTATCCCCCTAAAAAAATTAACTCACCGACACATTATAATCCATGTAACAATCCCAACGTTGACTTGGAGTTCAATGTATAATCCAAACAGATTTCCGTTAATATTTTGTTGACAGATGTGAAGAGATTTCAGGACAAACAACATGCAGTTTTTTGTTCTTATGTCGGATTAAAACTCTATTACCGTTTCTTGTCTGTCAATCCGCAGCGCACTGTTGCGCTATTGGCCACTGGCATGGTCAGACACGTGGGTTGATTTGCATAGGCTACACGAGTCGCGTGAACAAGACTTTAATGTGCGCCTACATATGATCACGTGACCACTAGGCCGAATGTAGACTAATAACCCTCTTATAATAATCGAATAACATTGACAGGGAGAGGGGGTGTGCACCAGTGGAGGCTGGTGGAATGAGTTATAGGAGGACGGGCTCGTTGTAATGGCTGGAATGGAAATATAGGAACAGATTTAAATGTTGTTTCCATGTGTTTGATACCGTTCCATTCCAACCATAGAAGCAAGGGGAAATAAAGTCCAGATGGTTTTTTTATAGTGGAGATCAAGTTAATGAATTGGCTGGCTGGGCTGATGGGACAGCGGATGCTGCAGGGAATTCTCAGATGGAAAACCTACATAGATTAACCCGCGGAATTTTTTTTTTTTAAAGTATGATTTAGAACGCGTCTCAACCAATCACAATGCTTGTTTTGACAAACCTGTTGTTGGAGGCGTGGCTTTATGTTAGCTCTGTTTGGAATTATACCTTAGTGTAACAGTATAACTTCCGCCCCTCTCCTCGGCTCCAACCAGGGACCCTCTGCACACATCAACAACAGTCACCATCGAAGCATCGTTACCACAAATGCCGCGGCCCTTGCAGGGCAAAGGGGAACCACTACTTCAGGTCTCAGAGAGAGTGACGTCACCGATTGAAACGCTATTAGCGCGCACCACCGCTAACTAGATAGCCATTTCACATTGGTTACATTAGGTAGTAGGACAATAGCTATAGGTCAGTGGTTCCCAAACATTTTTATAGTCCTGTACCGCTTCAAACATTCAACCTCCAGCTGTGTACTCAGTGGCTTCTGATTAAATTCAATTTTCACAGAACCACTTGTTGCAATTTCAATGACACTCTCTTGTTCAGATATCAGTAAGTGGACTGGAGGCAGGGAATGAAAGGGATAACAAATCCAGTTGTTTGTGTCATCCATTTCAGGAAGGTACCTGCACACCCAACTCACACAGGTACTTTGCTATATCACATTTCACATTGTCAGTTTTAATTAACTAGGCAAGTCAGTTAAGAACACATTCTTATTTACAATGACGGCCTACAGGGGAACAGTGGGTTAACTGCCTGTTCAGGGGCAGAACAACAGATTTTTACCTTGTCAGCTCAGGGATTCGATCCAGCAACCTTTCGGATACTGGTCCAATGCTCTAACCACTAGGCTACCTGCTGGTTACTGGCCCAACACTCTAACCACTAGGATACCTGCTGGTTACTGGCCCAACGCTCTCTAACCACTAGGATACCTGCTGGTTACTGGCCCAACGCTCTCTAACCACTAGGCTACCTGCTGGTTACTGGCCCAACGCTCTCTAACCACTAGGCTACCTGCTGGTTACTGGCCCAACGCTCTAACCACTAGGCTACCTGCTGGTTACTGGCCCAACACTCTAACCACTAGGCTACCTGCTGGTTACTGGCCCAACACTCTAACCACTAGGCTACCTGCTGGTTACTGGCCCAACACTCTAACCACTAGGCTACCTGCTGGTTACTGGCCCAACACTCCAACCACTAGGCTACCCTGCTGGTTACTGGCCCAACACTCTAACCACTAGGCTACCTGCTGGTTACTGGCCCAACACTCTAACCACTAGGCTACCTGCTGGTTACTGGCCCAACGCTCTAACCACTAGGCTACCTGCTGGTTACTGGCCCACCACTCTAACCACTAGGCTACCTGCTGGTTACTGGCCCAACACTCTAACCACTAGGCTACCTGCTGGTTACTGGCCCAACACTCTAACCACTAGGCTACCTGCTGGTTACTGGCCCAGTGCTCAAACCACTAGGCTACCTGCTGGTTACTGGCCCAACACTCTAACCACTAGGCTACCTGCTGGTTACTGGCCCAACGCCCTAACCACTAGGCTACCTGACGCTCGTCCTTAAGCTTGAGTTCAATTGCACACAAGATCTGTGTGTTGTCCTTGTTAACGCAGATAGAAAAGAGCTCCAACTTTTTAATCATAGCCTCAATTTTGTCCCGCACATTAAATATAGTTGCGGAGAGTCCCTGACAATCCTAGATTCGGATCATTCAGGTCAGAAAAAATATTCCCCAGATAGGCCAGTCGTGTGAGAACTCGTCATCATGCAACCGGTCAGACAAGTGAAAATATGGTCAGTAAAGAAAACTTTAAGCTCGTCTCTCAATTAAAAAATGTGGCAATACTTTGTCTCTTGATAACCAGTTCAGGGGCCTTGCTTTAACAAAGTTAACCATTTTCACTGTAGTGTCCAAAATGTCTTTCAAGCTGTCAGGCATTCTCTTGGCAGCAAGAACCTCTCGGTGGATGCTGCAGTGTACCCAAGAGCCTCTCGGTGGATGCTGCAGTGTACCCAAGAGCCTCTCGGTGGATGCTGCAGTGTACCCAAGAGCCTCTCGGTGGATGCTGCAGTGTACCCAAGAGCCTCTCGGTGGATGCTGCAGTGTACCCAAGAGCCTCTCGGTGGATGCTGCAGTGTACCCAAGAGCCTCTCGGTGGATGCTGCAGTGTACCCAAGAGCCTCTCGGTGGATGCTGCAGTGTACCCAAGTGGCGTCGGGAGCATCTGCTTGCACGCGCGTTACCACTCCACTATGTCTCCCTGTCATGGCGTTTGCGCCAGAGAGTAACGGTTAATGTGATTGGATGTTAATTATTTGACAATAGCTAACAGGACTATAGTCCAGAGTTATATCTTAGCTAATAGGACCATAGATATAGTCTGTAGTTATACCTTAGCTAAGAGAACTATAGTCTGGAGTTATATCTCAGCTAACAGGACTACAGTCTGGAGTTATATCTCAGCTAACAGGACTATAGTCTGGAGTTATATCTTAGCTAATAGGACCATAGCTATAGTCTGGAGTTATACCTTAGCTAATAGAACTATAGTCTGGAGTTATATCTCAGCTAACAGGACTATAGTCTGGAGTTATACCTTACCTAATAGGACCATAGCTATAGTCTGGAGTTATATCTCAGCTAACAGGACTATAGTCTGGAGTTATATCTCAGCTAACAGGACTATAGTCTGGAATTATATCTTAGCTAATAGGACTATAGCTATAGTCTGTAGTTATACCTTAGCTAATAGGACTATAGGCTGGAGTTATATCTCAGCTAATAGGACCATAGTCTGGAGTTATATTTTAGCTAACAGGACTATAGTCTGTAGTTATACCTTAGCTAATAGGACTATAGTCTGGAGTTATACCTTAGCAAATAGGACTATAGTCTGGGGTTATACCGTAGCTAATAGGACTATAGCTATATTCTGGAGTTATATCTTAGCTAATAGGACTATAGTCTGGAGTTATATCTTAGCTAATAGGACTATAGCTATAGTCTGGAGTTATATCTTAGCTAATAGGACTATAGTCTGGGGTTATATCTTAGCTAATAGGACAATAGTCTGGAGTTATATCTTAGCTAATAGGACTATAGCTATAGTCTGGAGTTTTATCTTAGCTAATTGGACTATAGCTATAGTCTGGAGTTATAACGTAGCTAACAGGACTATAGTCTGGAGTTATATCTTAGCTAATAGGACTATAGCTATATTCTGGAGTTATATCTTAGCTAATAGGACTATAGCTATATTCTGGAGTTATATCTTAGCTAATAGGACTATAGTCTGGAGTTATATCTTAGCTAATAGGACTATAGCTATAGTCTGGAGTTATATCTTAGCTAATAGGACTATAGTCTGGAGTTATATCTTAGCTAATAGGACAATAGTCTGGAGTTATATCTTAGCTAATAGGACTATAGCTATAGTCTGGAGTTTTATCTTAGCTAATTGGACTATAGCTATAGTCTGGAGTTATATCTTAGCTAATAGGACTATAGCTATAGTCTGGAGTTATATCTTAGCTAATAGGACTATAGCTATAGTCAGGAGTTATATCTTAGCTAATAGGACTATAGCTATAGTCTGGAGTTATATCTTAGCTAATAGGACTATAGTCAGGAGTTATATCTTATACTGTTTCCTGACTTCACTACAACAACAGTGAAAAAGAGATGTGATGTCTGTCTGACATTCAGATTACTCTCCTGAACAACTTATGAAGACTCTGCCAAGCTGCTGTTAGAGAACAAAGCAGACCGTGGTCTCAGAAACCAGTTGGACTCAGGTGCAACAGAAACATCTAAACATTTTGAAAGAAAGATAACTACTTCCTCTGTTTTCATATACTCAACCTTTCTAAACGGTTTGGACAGTTTCACTCTTTGTTTAGTGTTTCAAAATGTCTGACGTAGTTTTGTTTCAGAGCATCATCCATTTGTTGGAGGGGAAGAGGAGCCAATAGCAGTCAACGGTGAACATTAGTATGAATTTTATAATAAACACACACAAAAAAAAACAAGACCACTTTAGTGCTTAAAAAAACATTTTACTGATACTGCTCAAGTGTTCAAAGGTCTGTGTGTATTGACATATAGATATATACACAGGTAGGACAGAGGACAGGTACAGTAGGACAGGTAGGACACAGGACAGGTACAGTAGGACAGGTAGGACACAGGACAGGTACAGTAGGACAGGTACAAAGGTCTGTGTGTATTGACATAGACACCAAAGTTATGAAATAATTATCGGTTCAAAAATCGACCTGTCCATGATAACGTGTGGTGTTTACATGTATTTTCTATGTAACACAGACAAAAATTAACTTTCAAACAGAACATACAGGTAGGACAGAGGACAGGTACAGTAGGACAGAGGACAGGTAGGACACAGGACAGGTAGGACAGAGGACAGGTACAGTAGGATAGAGGACAGGTAGGACACAGGACAGGTGTTGGGGAATAATCAGAATTAGTTGGGTAACATAGATGAGATGTTTTATTTTCATGATATGCTTATGAGTTACTTCTCATCAGAATGTCTTGTTGTACTATAGTGGTGGCCGGTTGCAGTTATCTGTTCTCTGTCCTGGGGTCAGTTACTTCTCATCAGAATGTCTTGTTGTACTATAGTGTTGGCCGGTTGCAGTTATCTGTTCTCTGTCCTGGGGTCAGTTACTTCTCATCAGAATGTCTTGTTGTACTATAGTGGTGGCCGGTTGCAGTTATCTGTTCTCTGTCCTGGGGTCAGTTACTTCTCATCAGAATGTCTTGTTGTACTATAGTGGTGGCCGGTTGCAGTTATCTGTTCTCTGTCCTGGGGTCAGTTACTTCTCATATAGAATGTCTTGTTGTACTATAGTGGTGGCCATTTGCAGTTATCTGTTCTCTGTCCTGGGGTCAGTTACTTCTCATATAGAATGTCTTGTTGTACTATAGTGGTGGCCGTTTGCAGTTCTCTGTTCTCTGTCCTGTGGTCAGTTACTTCTCATCAGAATGTATCTTGTTGTACTATAGTGGTGGCCGGTTGCAGTTATCTGTTCTCTGTCCTGGGGTCAGTTACTTCTCATCAGAATGTATCTTGTTGTACTATAGTGGTGGCCGGTTGCAGTTATCTGTTCTCTGTCCTGGGGTCAGTTACTTCTCATCAGAATGTATCTTGTTGTACTATAGTGGTGGCCGGTTGCAGTTATCTGTTCTCTGTCCTGGGGTCAGTTACTTCTCATATAGAATGTCTTGTTGTACTATAGTGGTGGCCGGTTGCAGTTATCTGTTCTCTGTCCTGGGGTCAGTTACTTCTCATCAGAATGTCTTGTTGTACTATAGTGGTGGCCGGTTGCAGTTATCTGTTCTCTGTCCTGGGGTCAGTTACTTCTCATATAGAATGTCTTGTTGTACTATAGTGTTGGCCGGTTGCAGTTATCTGTTCTCTGTCCTGGGGTCAGTTACTTCTCATATAGAATGTCTTGTTGTACTATAGTGTTGGCCGGTTGCAGTTATCTGTTCTCTGTCCTGGGGTCAGTTACTTCTCATCAGAATGTATCTTGTTGTACTATAGTGGTGGCCGGTTGCAGTTATCTGTTCTCTGTCCTGGGGTCAGTTACTTCTCATCAGAATGTATCTTGTTGTACTATAGTGGTGGCCGGTTGCAGTTATCTGTTCTCTGTCCTGGGGTCAGTTACTTCTCATATAGAATGTCTTGTTGTACTATAGTGGTGGCCGGTTGCAGTTATCTGTTCTCTGTCCTGGGGTCAGTTACTTCTCATATAGAATGTCTTGTTGTACTATAGTGGTGGCCGGTTGCAGTTATCTGTTCTCTGTCCTGGGGTCAGTTACTTCTCATCAGAATGTATCTTGTTGTACTATAGTGGTGGCCGGTTGCAGTTATCTGTTCTCTGTCCTGGGGTCAGTTACTTCTCATATAGAATGTCTTGTTGTACTATAGTGGTGGCCGGTTGCAGTTATCTGTTCTCTGTCCTGGGGTCAGTTACTTCTCATCAGAATGTCTTGTTGTACTATAGTGGTGGCCGGTTGCAGTTATCTGTTCTCTGTCCTGGGGTCAGTTACTTCTCATATAGAATGTCTTGTTGTACTATAGTGGTGGCCGGTTGCAGTTATCTGTTCTCTGTCCTGGGGTCAGTTACTTCTCATATAGAATGTCTTGTTGTACTATAGTGTTGGCCGGTTGCAGTTATCTGTTCTCTGTCATGGGGTCAGTTATTTGGGCCACAGAAAGGGGAGGGGTCAAGCTTGTCTTCATATGTAAACATATATTTTAAACCAATTATCTCTTGGCTCCACAATGTGGGTGTGCCAGTCACTGTGTCTCTGTGATCTTGTCCAGGAGGGGTGTATTTGACATATGCCTGTTGATGAGGATTTGTTTTATGGTCCTGAGAGCGAGATAAGAACATAGTTTAGGAGACAAAGCTGAATGATACATTATGGCCAATGCTGTCTGGCTATGTGTGTCTTTGCTATAAAGGATCTCAGTTGCAATGTGTAAGGGTCTCTCAGAGAATTAATTGATAGACACTGAATTGATCTGAGAGTCACAGGGTTGTGATGGAGCTCATATAATTAAAGATGGACTTTGTGATAACTAACTCGGACTTGTGTGGTGGTTTGGTCTCATGATTTGGTAAATACAGGAAATTTCCACGACACAGGTAATACTGATGTGACTACAGGTAGGACACAGGACAGGTAGCACACAATACAGGTAGGACACAGGACAGTAATACTGGTGTGACTACAGGTAGGACTCAGGACAGGTACAGTAGGACACAAGACAGGTAGCACACAATACAGGTAGGACACAGGACAGTAATACTGATGTGACTACAGGTAGGACACAGGACAGGTACAGTAGGACACAAGACAGGTAGCACACAATACAGGTAGGACACAGGACAGTAATACTGGTGTGACTACAGGTAGGACTCAGGACAGGTAGGACGAGGATAGGTAGGACTCAGGACAGGTAGGACTCAGGACAGGTAGAACACAGGACAGGTAGGACTCAGGACAGGTAGGACTCAGGACAGGTAGCACACAGGACAGGTAGGACACAGGACAGGTGGGACTCAGGACAGTTAGGACACAGGACAGGTAGGACTCAGGACAGGTAGGACTCAGGACAGGTAGGACTCAGGACAGTAATACTGGTGTGACTACAGGTAGGACACAGGACAGGTACAGTAGGACACAGGACAGGTAGGACACAGGGCAGGTAGGACCCAGGACAGGTAGGACTCAGGGCAGGTAGGAAACAGGACAGGTACAGTAGGACACAGGACAGGTAGGACACAGGACAGTAATACTGGTGTCATGGCAACAAGACTTTCAAACAGCAAAGTTAACAAGGTAAAACACGTCATAGTAAAACTAACTGATGATGAATCTATGGATCTCTGCCTTCGAAAGCCAAGACATTAAATACTAGATAGACGTGACAAAACATATGTTTTTCCATCTAGATATTTGAGAACAAGAAGTGTGTGATTAAAATAAAGTTGAACAGTGTGAATGAAAAGTTTTGATCAATACTGTCAACAATTACAGCCTTTACTAAAAAACATAAAATAATATAATGAAACAATCACCTTGTATCTGCTGAGTTTTATGACATAAAGACAAGACTAACACACGTCTGGACTGTGTAATAACATGTAATAACACCTCTGGACTGTGTAATAACACCTCTGGACTGTGTAATAACACCTCTGGACTGTGTAATAACACCTCTGTGTAATAACACCTCTGGACTGTGTAATAACACCTCTGGACTGTGTAATAACACCTCTGGACTGTGTAATAACACCTCTGGACTGTGTAATAACACCTCTGGACTGTGTAATAACCCCTCTGGACTGTGTAATAACACCTCTGGACTGTGTAATAACACCTCTGGACTGTGTAATAACACCTCTGGACTGTGTAATAACACCTCTGGACTGAGCAACAACACATCTGGACTGTGTAATAACTGTGTAATATCTTAATTAACAACACCTCAGTTTTGCCACTCAACATTTGAGAACAGAAGTCAATCTGATTTCATCAGGCTAACATTGGCACAACGGCAAATTAAAATCCCGGCGGCGTGTTCAGCAGGACGCAACGTTGCGTCACATTCAGATAGAAATATACTACGTAGAACAAACAACCCCTCTCTGACGTGTAGAATCAGGAATCACTTCAGCTCTACTTGTTGGCATTTCTATCTGCAACATCCAACGACGTTTTGCTACCGAAACGTCGGCCCCTGCTGCGCGTAATAACCAGTTATCAGCCGTGAGAGTTGAGAGCCCATGTTGGAGGATTGTGGGTGTTCCTCAGTGGTGATACGCAGTCAGAGTAAAGTGAGCTAAAACAACCTCTAAACCTTTATTTCACCAGGAACAAAACAGCTAATGAATGACTTTCATGGCAAAAATGAATGGTTTTCCACCTCTTAAAGAGGTTTCTGTTTTTGCTTATTAACCTTCGTGTTCAATTCCAATTACCACCTGTTAGCCTTTCTGTTAGGTAGCCCTACTTCTGACTGATGTTGTGACATCATCCCACTATCAAGTGTTTATGTAGTGCTATGTAGTGTTTATGTAGTGCTATGTAGTGTTTATGTAGAGCTATGTAGTGTTTATGTAGAGCTATGTAGTGTTTATGTAGTGCTATGTAGTGTTTATGTAGTGCTATGTAGTGTTTATGTAGAGCTATGTAGTGTTTATGTAGTGCTATGTAGTGTTTATGTAGAGCTATGTAGTGTTTATGTAGTGTTTATGTAGTGCTATGTAGTGCTATGTAGTGCTATGTAGTGCTTATGTAGAGCTTATGTAGTGTTTATGTAGTGCTATGTAGTGTTTATGTAGTGCTATGTAGTGTTTATGTAGTGCTATGTAGTGTTTATGTAGTGTTTATGTAGTGCTATGTAGTGCTTATGTAGTGCTATGTAGTGCTATGTAGTGCTATGTAGTGCTATGTAGTGTTTATGTAGTGCTATGTAGTGCTATGTAGTGCTATGTAGTGCTATGTAGTGTTTATGTAGTGCTATGTAGTGCTATGTAGTGCTATGTAGTGCTATGTAGTGCTTATGTAGTGCTATGTAGTGCTATGTAGTGCTATGTAGTGCTTATGTAGTGCTTATGTAGTGCTATGTAGTGCTATGTAGTGTTTATGTAGAGCTATGTAGTGCTATGTAGTGCTATGTAGTGTTGGGTCGACTGCTGAGTATAAGGTTGTTGAATGGTTGGTTTAAGGTAGGTGTAAGATTGGTGTATGGTTAGTGTAAGATTGGTGTATGGTTGGTGTAAGATTGGTGTATAGCTGTTTTAAGGTTGATGTGAAATTGGTGTGTAGTCGGTGTAAGATTGGTGTAAAGTTTGTGAAAGATTGGTGTAAGGTTGGTGTTAGGTTGGTGTAAAGTTGGTGTAGGGTTGTTGTCAGGTTTGTGTTAGATTGGTGTAAAGTTGGTGTAGGGTTGTTGTCAGGTTTGTGTTAGATTGGTGTATACAGTGGCTTGCGAAAATATTCACCCCCCCCCTTGGCATTTTCCTATTTTATTGCCTTACAACCTGGAATTAAAATTTAAAAATTTAAAATGAAAACAAACAAGAAATAAGACAAAAAAACAGAAAACTTGAATGTGCGTAACTACTACTTTATAGAGCCACCTTTTGCAGCAATTACAGCTGCGAGTCTCTTGGGGTATGTCTCTATAGCTTGGCACATCTAGCCACTGGGATGTTTGCCCATTCTTCAAGGCAAAACTGCTCCAGCTCTTTCAAGTTGGATGGGTTCCGCTGGTGCACAGCAATCTTTAAGTCATACCACAGATTCTCAATTGGATTGAGGTCTGGGTTTTGACTAGGTCATTCCAAGGTATTTAAATGTTTCCCCTTAAACCACTCAAGTGTTGCTTTAGCAGTATGCTTAAGGTCATTGTTCTGCTGGAAGGTGAACCTCCGTCCAAGTCTCAAATATCTGGAAGACTGAAACAGGTTTCCCTCAAGAATTTCCCTGTATTTACCGCCATCCATCATCCCTTCAATTCTGACCAGTCCCTGCCGATGAAAATCATCCCCACACCATGATTCTGCCACCACCATGCTTCACTGTGGTTATGGTGTTCTCAGGGTGATGGGAGGTGTTGGGTTTGCGCCAGACATAGCGTTTTCCTTGATGGCCAAAAAGCTCAATTTTAGTCTCATCTGACCAGAGTACCTTCTTCCATATGTTTGGGGAGTCTCCCACCTGTTGGCGAACACCAAACGTGTTTGGTTATTTTTTCTTTAAGCTATGGATTATTTTCTGGCCACTCTTCCGTAAAGCCCAACTTTAATAATAACAAATTAAAATCCATTTAAATTACAGGTTGTAATGTAACAAAATAGGAAAAACGCCAAGGGGGATGAATACTTTTGTAAGGCACTGTATTCGTTGAAAGATTGGTTTATGGTTGGTGATAAGTTGGTGTAAGGTTGGTGTATAGTTGGTGTATGGTTGGTGATAAGTTGGTGTATGGTTGGTGTATAGTTGGTGTATGGTTGGTGTATAGTTGGTGTATGGTTGGTGTAAGGTTGGTGTAAGGTTTTTATTGGTGTTCCTCAGGGCTCAGTCTCTCAGCATCAGTGCATACACAGTACGGTCACAGAGGGAGAAACAGCTGGCTGTATACTGTACGGAGGAAGACCTACGACAGGATTTACCAGTGATGCCGTTGTCTTACAACAGGTGGCTGTATACTGTACGGAGGAAGACCTACGACAGGATTTACCAGTGATGCCGTTGTCTTACAACAGGTGGCTGTGTACTGTACGGAGGAAGACCTACGACAGGATTGACCAGTGATGCCGTTGTCTTACAACAGGTGGCTGTATACTGTACGGAGGAAGACCTACGACAGGATTTACCAGTGATGTCATTGTCTTACAACAGGTGGCTGTATACTGTACGGAGGAAGACCTACGACAGGATTTACCAGTGATGCCGTTGTCTTACAACAGGTGGCATCATACTGTACGGAGGAAGACCTACGACAGGATTTACCAGTGATGCCGTTGTCTTACAACAGCTGGCTGTTTACTGTACGGAGGAAGACCTACGACAGGATTTACCAGTGATGCCGTTGTCTTACAACAGGTGGCTGTATACTGTACGGAGGAAGACCTACGACAGGATTTACCAGTGATGCCGTTGTCTTACAACAGGTGGCTGTGTACTGTACGGAGGAAGACCTACGACAGGATTGACCAGTGATGCCGTTGTCTTACAACAGGTGGCTGTATACTGTACGGAGGAAGACCTACGACAGGATTCACCAGTGATGCCGTTGTCTTACAACAGGTGGCGTCATACTGTACGGAGGAAGACCTACGACAGGATTTACCAGTGATGTCATTGTCTTACAACAGGTGGCTGTATACTGTACGGAGGAAGACCTACGACAGGATTTACCAGTGATGCCGTTGTCTTACAACAGGTGGCATCATACTGTACGGAGGAAGACCTACGACAGGATTTACCAGTGATGCCGTTGTCTTACAACAGCTGGCTGTGTACTGTACGGAGGAAGACCTACGACAGGATTTACCAGTGATGCCGTTGTCTTACAACAGGTGGCATCATACTGTACGGAGGAAGACCTACGACAGGATTTACCAGTGATGTCATTGTCTTACAACAGGTGGTGTCATACTGTACGGAGGAAGACCTACGACAGGATTTACCAGTGATGCCGTTGTCTTACAACAGGTGGTGTCATACTGTACGGAGGAAGACCTACGACAGGATTTACCAGTGATGTCGTTGTCTTACAACAGGTGGCTGTATACTGTACGGAGGAAGACCTACGACAGGATGTACCAGTGCACCGTGTGGTAACTAATGAATAAATACACAAGACATACATACTTTACATACGTGTACCTGAGCTCAGACCTATAGCACCTCTCTGACATCAGAGCACCAACAGGGGAGGGGGGGGGGGACTGACTCGCTGACACGCCAACCGCCCAACGGTCCTGACATCAGAGCACCAACAGAGGGGGGGGGACTGACTCACTGACACGCCAACCGCCCAACGGTCCTGACATCAGAGCACCAACAGAGGGGGGGGGGGGGGGGGGGGCTGACTCGCTGACACGCCAACCGCCCAACAGTCCGTCCCCATTATTCAAAACTCAGAGACACCACATCATTAAGGTTTTCAGAGTTTCATAGTGCAAGTGAAATGTCTTTATCGTCTCACGGAAAGAACGTCCTTAAATTCCCTTCAAGTTTAGTCCAGCTGCTCTCAGCTGCTGAACTTGGCGTGGACGATCATACGAGGCTTAGGTAGTGTTGGGGGTTGCTTAGGAACAGATCTGGGGGGGAAGGAAAGGGAGATAGATGTTAAAAGTGCATGTTAAGTATCACGTCCAGAAATTGAATGTGAATGGTTTGAAAACATAGTCTTGGCATGACTGGATAAATTGATTAATCTCAGAATGCTGAACAAAATCTTCCTTGGCCAGCCAGTAACAGTCTGTCAAGCGAGACTATAAGTTGATTGATCTAATGCTGGGTGTTGTCCAAAGTATCTGGGACGCACCTGTTGTGGTGTGGAACAGGTCTCAGCGGCCTGGGGACACCGGGGACAGGTACAGGGATGGGGACACCGACAGCAATGGGACTACGAATCAGATGACCACTCCTTCCGGGGGAGTTAGGGTTAGCAGGCAAAGGCTTCTGGGTATTCCTGCTCAGGGGGTAGGCAGTCAAAGGCTTCTGGGTATTCCTGCCCAGGGGGTCGGCAGGTAGAGGCTTCTGGGTATTCCTGCCCAGGGGGTCGGCAGGTAGAGGCTTCTGGGTATTCCTGCCCAGGGGGTCGGCAGGTAGAGGCTTCTGGGTATTCCTTCCCAGGGGGTCGGCAGGTAGAGGCTTCTGGGGTGGACTTGGAATCTCCAAATCCTATTAAAGACAGACACACCGACAATCAAGCAAAACAATCAATGAATGAAGCAATCAGTCTATCAAGCAAATCAACTCTTTATTGTCCCAATTGGAACATGCGTAGAGCAGTATTAAGTCCAAAATGAGCCATGATGATTAATTCAAAACTGAAAACGGATGGAATCAGTCGACTCAGATGATAACGTTGACCCACACACACCACCAGGGGGCGATCAAAGCCACCTAATTGTACCCCAGGTCTCATCTGAGCTCTGTCTGCCTGTATTACCGCATCAACACCATCCCTTGGTCACCATGGCAGCCCTCCCTCCCACCCTCCCCAGACAGACAGTATATATATGTGTGTCCAAAATGGCACCCTATTCCCGAAAGGGCCCTGGTCAAAAGTAGTGCACTATAAAGGGCCATTGAAGAATCAGCCAGCATGTGATGAAGATCCGTCATGTGTTACTAATCTACTGTAGAAGGATGACATCTGATTAACTGTCTGGCTGTTACCTACTGTACAGATGTTCCACATTCACACACACACTCAGACAGACAGAAATAAAGAACACACACACACACACACACACACACACACACACACACACACACACACACACACACACACACACACACACACACACACACACACACACAGACAGACAGAAATAAAGAACACACACACACACACACACACATCGTTTCTCTAAGAAGGAAAGAGTGTTTAGATACTCCATACCGTATAATACAGTATCATACAGTATCATATCATACAGTATCATACAGTACCATACAGTACCATACAGTATCATACAGTACCATATAGTACCATACAGTACCATACAGTATCATACAGTACCATATAGTACCATACAATACATTACCATACAGTATCATACAGTACCACACAGTATCATACAGTACCATATAGTACCATACAGTACCATACAGTATCATACAGTACCACACAGTATCATACAGTACCATATAGTACCATACAGTACCATATAGTACCATACAGTACCATATAGTACCATACCATACAGTATCATACAGTATCATATAGTATCATACCATACAGTATCATACAGTACCATATAGTACCATATAGTACCATACAGTATCATACAGTACCATATAGTACTATATAGTACCATACAGTATCATACAGTACCATATAGTACTATATAGTACCATACAGTATCATAGAGTATCATATAGTACCATACCATACAGTACCACACAGTATCATACAGTATCATACAGTACCATATAGTACCATACAGTACCATACAGTATCATACAGTACCATACAGTACCATACAGTATCATACCATACAGTACCATACAGTATCATACCATACAGTACCATACCATACAGTACCATACAGTATCATACCATACAGTACCATACAGTACCATACAGTACCATACAGTATCATACAGTACCATACAGTACCATACAGTATCATACCATACAGTATCATATAGTACCATACCATACAGTATCATATAGTACCATACCATACAGTACAGTACCATACCATACAGTACCATACAGTACCATACAGTATCATACAGTATCATATAGTACAATACAGTACCATACAGTATCATATAGTACCATACAGTACCATATAGTATCATACCATACAGTATCATACAGTACCATACAGTACCATACAGTATCATACAGTACCATATAGTATCATACCATACAGTACCATACAGTATCATACCATACAGTACCATACAGTATCATACCATACAGTATCATACAGTACCATACAGTATCATACAGTACCATACAGTACCATACAGTATCATACCATACAGTACCATACAGTACCATACCATACAGTACCATACCATACAGTACCATACCATACAGTACCATACCATACAGTATCATACCATACAGTATCATACAGTACCATACAGTATCATACAGTACCATACAGTATCATACAGTACCATACAGTACCATACAGTACCATACCATACAGTACCATACAGTACCATACCATACAGTACCATACCATACAGTACCATACAGTATCATACAGTACCATACCATACAGTACCATACAGTATCATACCATACAGTACCATACAGTACCATACCATACAGTACCATACAGTATCATACCATACAGTACCATACAGTACCATACCATACAGTACCATACAGTACCATACAGTATCACACAGTATCATACAGTACCATACAGTATCACACAGTATCATACAGTACCATACAGTATCATACAGTACCATACAGTATCATACAGTACCATATAGTATCATACAGTATCATACAGTATCATACAGTACCATACCATACAGTACCATACCATACAGTACAACAAGCATGTCTATCCAGATACCATACAGTACCATACAGTACCATACAGTATCATACAGTACCATACCATACAGTACCATACAGTACCATACAGTACCATACAGTACCATACAGTATCATACAGTACCATACAGTACCATACAGTACCATACAGTATCATACAGTACCATACCATACAGTACCATACAGTACCATACAGTATCATACCATACAGTACCATACAGTACCATACAGTACCATACAGTATCATACAGTACCATACAGTATCATACAGTACCATACAGTACCATACGGTACCATACCATACAGTACCATACAGTATCATACAGTACCATACAGTATCATACAGTACCATACAGTACCATACAGTACCATACCATACAGTACCATACAGTACCATACAGTATCATACCATACAGTACCATACAGTATCATACCATACAGTATCATACCATACAGTACCATACAGTACCATACAGTACCACACAGTACCATACCATACAGTACCATACAGTACCATACAGTATCATACCATACAGTACCATACATTACCATACAGTATCATACAGTACCATACAGTACCATACAGTATCATACCATACAGTACCATACAGTATCATACCATACAGTACCATACCATACAGTACCATACAGTATCATACCATACAGTACCATACAGTACCATACAGTACCATACAGTATCATACAGTACCATACAGTACCATACAGTATCATACCATACAGTACCATACAGTACCATACCATACAGTACCATACAGTATCATACCATACAGTACCATACAGTACCATACAGTACCATACAGTATCATACCATACAGTATCATAGAGTAGCATACAGTACCATACAGTACCATACAGTACCATACAGTATCATACCATACAGTACCATACAGTATCATACCATACAGTATCATACCATACAGTACCATACAGTACCATACAGTACCATACAGTATCATAGAGTAGCATACAGTACCATACAGTATAATACCATACAGTACCATACAGTATAATACCATACAGTATCATACACTATCATATCATACAGTATCATACAGTATCATACAGTACCATACAGTACCATACCATACAGTACCATACCATACAGTACCATACAGTACCATACAGTACCATACCATACAGTACCATACAGTACCATACAGTATCATACCATACAGTACCATACAGTACCATACAGTATCATACCATACAGTACCATACCATACAGTACCATACAGTACCATAACATACAATACCATACCATACAGTACCATACAGTACCATACCATACAGTACCATACCATACAGTACCATACAGTACCATACAGTATCATACCATACAGTATCATACCATACAGTACCATACCATACAGTACAACAAGCATGTCTATCCAGATACCATACAGTACCATACAGTACCATACAGTACCATACAGTACCATACCATACAGTACCATACAGTACCATACAGTACCATACCATACAGTACCATACCATACAGTACCATACAGTACCATACAGTATCATACCATACAGTATCATACCATACAGTACCACACCATACAGTACCATACAGTACCATACCATACAGTACAACAAGCATGTCTATCCAGATACCATACAGTACCATACAGTACCATACAGTACCATACAGTATCATACCATACAGTATCATAGAGTAGCATACAGTACCATACAGTATAATACCATACAGTACCATACCATACAGTACCATACAGTACCATACAGTACCATACCATACAGTACCATACCATACAGTACCATACCATACAGTACCATACAGTACCATACCATACAGTACCATACAGTATCATACAGTACCATACCATACAGTATCATACAGTACCATACCATACAGTACCATACAGTATCATACAGTACCATACAGTACCATATAGTACCATACCATACAGTACCATACCATACAGTACCATACAGTACCATACAGTACCATACCATACAGTACCATACCATACAGTACCATACAGTACCATACAGTATCATACAGTACCACACAGTACCATACAGTACCATACCATACAGTACCATACCATACAGTACCATAAAGTACCATACAGTACCATACCATAAAAGACCATACAGTACCATACCATACAGTACCATACAGTACCATACCATACAGTACCATACCATACAGTACCATACCATACAGTACCATACCATACAGTACCATACAGTACCATACAGTACCATACCATACAGTACCATACCATACAGTACCATAAGTACCATACAGTACCATACCATACAGTACCATACAGTACCATACCATACAGTACCATACAGTACCATACCATACAGTACCATACCATACAGTACCATACCATACAGTACCATACAGTACCATACAGTACCATACCATACAGTACCATACAGTACCATACCATACAGTACCATACAGTACCATACCATACAGTACCATACAGTATCATACCATACAGTACCATACAGTACCATACCATACAGTACCATACAGTACCATACCATACAGTACCATACAGTACCATACCATACAGTACCATACAGTACCATACAGTACCATACCATACAGTACCATACAGTACCATACAGTTCCATACCATACAGTACCATACAGTACCATACCATACAGTACCATACAGTACCATACAGTATCATACAGTACCATACAGTACCATACAGTTTCATACCATACAGTACCATACCATACAGTACCATACAGTACCATACAGTATCATACCATACAGTATCATAGAGTAGCATACAGTACCATACAGTATAATACCATACAGTACCATACCATACAGTACCATACAGTACCATACAGTACCATACAGTACCATACCATACAGTACCATACCATACAGTACCATACAGTACCATACAGTACCATACCATACAGTACCATACAGTACCATACAGTACCATACCATACAGTACCATACAGTATCATACAGTACCATACCATACAGTACCATACCATACAGTATCATACAGTACCATACCATACAGTACCATACAGTATCATACAGTACCATACAGTATCATACAGTATCATACAGTACCATACCATACAGTACCATACAGTACCATACAGTATCATACCATACAGTACCATACAGTATCACACAGTATCATACAGTACCATACCATACAGTACCATACAGTATCATACAGTACCATATAGTACCATACAGTATCATACAGTACCATACAGTACCATACAGTATCACACAGTATCATACAGTACCATACCATACAGTACCATACAGTACCATACCATACAGTACCATACAGTATCATACAGTACCATACAGTACCATACCATACAGTACCATATAGTATCATACAGTACCATACAGTATCATACAGTACCATACCATACAGTACCATACAGTATCATACAGTACCACACAGTATCATACAGTATCATACAGTACCATACAGTACCATACAGTATCATACAGTACCACACAGTACCATACCATACAGTACCATACAGTACCATACAGTACCATACAGTATCATACAGTACCATACAGTACCGTACCATACAGTACCATACAGTACCATATAGTACCATACAGTACCATATAGTACCATACAGTACCATACAGTATCATACAGTATCACACAGTATCATACAGTATCATACCATACAGTACCATACAGTACCATACCATACAGTACCATATAGTACCATACAGTACCATATAGTACCATACAGTACCATATAGTATCATACAGTACCATACAGTATCATACAGTATCACACAGTACCATACAGTACCATACAGTACCATACAGTACCATACCATACAGTATCATACAGTACCATACAGTATCATACAGTTTCATACAGTACCATACAGTATTATACAGTACCATACAGTACCATACCATACAGTACCATACAGTATTATACAGTACCATACAGTACCATACCATACAGTACCATACAGTACCATACAGTATCATACAGTATCATACAGTACCATACAGTATTATACAGTACCATACAGTACCATACAGTACCATACCATA
>NW_022262580.1:0-32500 GCF_002021735.2 Oncorhynchus kisutch | reverse complement strand
TCCTGTTCTTCAATAAGCCCTGTGGAAGGAGAACAGGCCATCACACTGACTGTGGAGCAGTAGGGTCTTGTTCTTCAATAAGCCCTGTGGAAGGAGACCAGGCCATCACACTGACTGTGGAGCAGTAGGGTCCTGTTCTTCAATAAGCCCTGTGGAAGGAGAACAGGCCATCACACTGACTGTGGAGCAGTAGGGTCCTGTTCTTCAATAAGCCCTGTGGAAGGAGACCAGGCCATCACACTGACTGTGGAGCAGTAGGGTCCTGTTCTTCAATAAGCCCTGTGAAAGGAGACCAGGCCATCACACTCCCTCACTTAGACCATCCTCCACTCCCTCACCTAGACCATCCTCCACTCCCTCACAAAGACCATCATCCACTCCCTCACTTAGACCATCCTCCACTCCCTCACCTAGACCATCCTCCACTCCCTCACTTAGACCATCCTCCACTCCCTCACCAAGACCTTCCTCCACTCCCTCACCTAGACCATCCTCCACTCCCTCACCTAGACCATCCTCCACTCCCTCACCTAGACCATCCTCCACTCCCTCACCTAGACCATCCTCCACTCCCTCACAAAGACCTTCCTCCACTCCCTCACCTAGACCATCCTCCACTCCCTCACCTAGACCTTCCTCCACTCCCTCACCTAGACAATCCTCCACTCCCTCACCTAGACCATCCTCCACTCCCTCACAAAGACCTTCCTCCACTCCCTCACCTAGACCATCCTCCACTCCCTCACCTAGACCATCCTCCACTCCCTCACGAAGACCATCCTCCTCTCCCTCACCAAGACCATCCTCCACTCCCTCACCTAGACCATCCTCTTCTCACTCACCAAGACCATCCTCCACTCCCTCACCTAGACCTTCCTCCACTCCCTCACCTAGACCATCCTCCACTCCCTCACCTAGACCATCCTCCACTCCCTCACCTAGACCTTCCTCCACTCCCTCACCTAGACCTTCCTTCACTCCCTCACCTAGACCATCCTCCACTCCCTCACCGGGACCTTCCTCCACTCCCTCACGTAGACCATCCTCCACTCCCTCACCTAGACCATCCTCCACTCCCTCACCTAGACCATCCTCCACTCCCTCACAAAGACCTTCCTCCACTCCCTCACCTAGACCATCCTCCACTCCCTCACCTAGACAATCCTCCACTCCCTCACCTAGACCATCCTCCACTCCCTCACCGGGACCTTCCTCCAGTCCCTCACCTAGACCATCCTCCACTCCCTCACCAAGACCATCCTCCACTCCCTCACCTAGACCATCCTCTTCTCCCTCACCAATACCATCCTCCACTCCCTCACCTAGACCATCCTCTTCTCCCTCACCAAGACATTCCTCCACTCCCTCACCTAGACCATCCTCTTCTCCCTCACCAAGACCATCCTCCACTCCCTCACCTAGACCATCCTCTTCTCCCTCACCAAGACCATCCTCCACTCCCTCACCTAGACCATCCTCCACTCCCTCACCTAGACCATCCTCCACTCCCTCACCTAGACCATCCTCCACTCCCTCACCTAGACCATCCTCCACTCCCTCACCTAGACCATCCTCCACTCCCTCACCTAGACCATCCTCCACTCCCTCACAAAGACCTTCCTCCACTCCCTCACCTAGACCATCCTCCACTCCCTCACCTAGACAATCCTCCACTCCCTCACCTAGACCATCCTCCACTCCCTCACCGGGACCTTCCTCCAGTCCCTCACCTAGACCATCCTCCACTCCCTCACCAAGACCATCCTCCACTCCCTCACCTAGACCATCCTCTTCTCCCTCACCAATACCATCCTCCACTCCCTCACCTAGACCATCCTCTTCTCCCTCACCAAGACATTCCTCCACTCCCTCACCTAGACCATCCTCTTCTCCCTCACCAAGACCATCCTCCACTCCCTCACCTAGACCATCCTCTTCTCCCTCACCAAGACCATCCTCCACTCCCTCACCTAGACCATCCTCCACTCCCTCACCTAGACCATCCTCCACTCCCTCACCTAGACCATCCTCCACTCCCTCACCTAGACCATCCTCCACTCCCTCACCTAGACCATCCTCCACTCCCTCACAAAGACCTTCCTCCACTCCCTCACCTAGACCATCCTCCACTCCATCACCTAGACAATCCTCCACTCCCTCACCTAGACCATCCTCCACTCCCTCACCGGGACCTTCCTCCAGTCCCTCACCTAGACCATCCTCCACTCCCTCACCAAGACCATCCTCCACTCCCTCACCTAGACCATCCTCTTCTCCCTCACCAATACCATCCTCCACTCCCTCACCTAGACCATCCTCTTCTCCCTCACCAAGACATTCCTCCACTCCCTCACCTAGACCATCCTCTTCTCCCTCACCAAGACCATCCTCCACTCCCTCACCTAGACCATCCTCTTCTCCCTCACCAAGACCATCCTCCACTCCCTCACCTAGACCATCCTCCACTCCCTCACCTAGACCATCCTCCACTCCCTCACCTAGACCATCCTCCACTCCCTCACCTAGACCATCCTCCACTCCCTCACCTATACCATCCTTCACTCCCTCACCAAGACCTTCCTCCAGTCACTTAGAGTTCATTCTCTAGATTCCCTGGTTATGATTAGTTCCCTGGATTCCCTGGGTTAGCATTAGTTCCCTGGATTCCCTGGGTTAGGATTAGTTCCCTGGATTCCCTGGGTTAGGATTAGTTCCCTGGATTCCCTGGGTAAGGGTTAGTTCCCTGGATTCCCTGGGTCCTCATTCAGGTACAATATCAAAGAGAGTCAGACCATCCTCGCTCAATGACCCCCCCCCCCCCCCCCCGCCCCCCCCCCCCACACACACACACTGCCTCACCAAGACCATCCTGCAGGAGTTATGTTGCTGTGGCACACTGCGAAACGATGCCCCTCTGGGCGGAGCCTGGGTGTGGCTGTGGGCATGTCCTTGTCCAGGGGGAGGCAGCGCTCGGTGAGGAGGGGGAGCAGGTGGTCTGGGCTGTCCTGGTCCGTGGGGAGGCAGGGCTCGGTGAGGAGGGGGAGTAGGTGGTCTGGGCTGTCCTGGTCCAGGGGCGGACATAGGGGACAGGGACAGGGACAGGGGGACGGGGTGACTGAGGTGAACAGGAGAGCACTGGGGTAGTCGTCGCTGGCTGTGGGAGGGGTAGGGCTGTCCAGGGGCGGACGTAGGGGACAGGGACAGGGGGACGGGGTGACTGAGGTGAACAGGAGAGCACTGGGGTAGTCGTCGCTGGCTGTGGGAGGGGTAGGGCTGTCCAGGGGAGTGTTGGTTTTGGGGAGGAGGCTGTGGAGAGACGGGATGCAGAATCACAGACACATCAATCAGAAACAGGGTCATATTCATTAGTACACACTGTATCAAAATGTGTTTCAATGGAAATTGAAAATGAGCGTTTCTTATTGGATAAGTTCAGGTAGTCCCTCCCTGTTTCAGTGTGTTTTCTTCCATTTGGTGCCTAATGAACAGAACCCAGAACAGAACCAGACCAGAGCAGAACCTCCTGGAAGTCTGTTTCATATCATCAGCTGTCATGTCAAATCTCCATCCTTCTACCTCCCCTCTCCACTCCTCCTCCTCTCCTTCATCTCGTCTCCACTCCTCCCCCTCGCCTTCATCTCCTTCTCCACTCCTTCCCCTCTCCTTCACCTCCTCTCCACTCCTCCCCCTCTCCTTCACCACCTCCACTCCCCTCTCCACTCCTCCTCCTCTCCTTCATCTCATCTCGACTCCTCCCCCTCGCCTTCATCTCCTCTCCACTCCTTCCCCTCTCCTTCACCTCCTCTCCACTCCTCTCCCTCTCCTACATCTCCTCTCCACTTCTCCAACTCTCCTTCATCTCCTCTCCACTCCTCCCCCTCTCCTTCATCTCCTCTCCACTCCTCCCCCTCTCCTTCATCTCCTCTCCACTCCTCCCCCTCTCCTTCATGTCCTCTCCACTCCTCCCCCTCTCCTTCATCTCCTCTCCACTCCTCCCCCTCTCCTTCATCTCCTCTCCACTCCTCCCCCTCTCCTTCATCTCCTCTCCACTCCTCCCCCTCTCCTTAATCTCCTCTCCACTCCTCCCCCTCTCCTTCACCTCCTCCCCCTCTCCTACATCTCCTCTCTACTCCTCCCCCTCCTTCATCTCCTCTCCTCTCCACTCCTCCCCCTCTCCGTCACCTCCTCCCCCTTCTCCTTCATCTCCTCTCCACTCCTCCCCCTCTCCTTCACCTCCTCCCCCTCTCCTTCATCTCCTCTCCACTCCTCCCCCTCTCCTTCATCTCCTCTCCACTTCTACCCCTCTCCCTCATCTCCTCTCCACTCCTCCCCCTCTCCTTCATGTCCTCTCCACTCCTCCCCCTCTCCTACATCTCCTCTCCACTCCTCCCCCTTTCCTTCATCTCCTCTCCACTCCTCCCCCTCTCCTTCATCTCCTCTCCTCTCCTCCCTCTCTTCTCCATTCCTATCCTATCCTCACACTGTTATAAATCACAACATTTCCTCTAGTCCATTAAGCATTCCCTGGGTTAGGATTAGTTCCCTGGATTCCCTGGGTTAGGATTAGTTCCCTGGATTCCCTGGGTTAGGATTCGTTTCCTAGATTCCCTGGGTTAGGGTTAGTTCCCTGGATTCCCTGGGTTAGGATTAGTTCCCTGGATTCCCTGGGTCCTCATTCAGGAACAATATCAAAGAGAGAGAGAGAGAGAGACAGGGGAGGGGGGGGTCACAGTCACAAACACCCCTCTCCCTCATAACACTGAACAGCTCCTGACCTGGCCTGAACCCTGCTCACATCAAACAGACCTCTCATCCTCTTACCTCCTCTGAGTCCAAAATGGCACCCTATTCCCTACACTACAGGACTGGACACTAAAACCAGACACTACAGGACCAGACACTACAGGACGGGTCACTAAAACCAGACACTACAGGACCAGACACTACAGGACCAGACACTACAGGACCAGACACTACAGGACCAGACACTACAGGACCAGACACTAGAGAACGGGTCACTAAAACCAGACACTACAGGACCAGACACTACAGGACCAGACACTAGAGAACGGGTCACTAAAACCAGACACTACAGGACCAGACACTACAGGACCAGACACTACAGGACGGGTCACTACAGGACCAGACACTACAGGACCAGACAATAGAGAACGGGTCACTAAAACCAGACACTACAGGACCAGACACTACAGGACCAGACACTACAGGACCAGACACTACAGGACCAGACACTACAGGACCAGACACTACAGGACCAGACACTAGAGAACGGGTCACTAAAACCAGACACTACAGGACCAGACACTACAGGACCAGACACTACAGGACCAGACACTACAGGACCAGACACTACAGGACCAGACACTACAGGACCAGACACTAGAGAACGGGTCACTAAAACCAGACACTACAGGACCAGACACTACAGGACCAGACACTACAGGACCAGACACTACAGGACCAGACACTACAGGACCAGACACTACAGGACCAGACACTACAGGACCAGACACTACAGGACCAGATACTACAGGACCAGACACTAGAGAACGTGTCACTAAAACCAGACACTACAGGACCAGACACTACAGGACCAGACACTACAGGACCAGACACTACAGGACCAGACACTATAGGACCAGACACTATAGAACGGGTCACTAAAACCAGACACTACAGGCCAGAAGGTCATATGTCCCAAAATGTAACACACGTCAACTTTTTCCTTTTATCCTGCCTGAGTTCCTTCGCCTGAGTTCCTTCGCCTGAGTTCCTTCACCTCAATACATCAGTTCTGTTTCAGTTGAAATCACTCAATCACTCAATCACATCCTGCCATGTCAACAACAAAAATGTATTTGAGTTATTTGAACTTACAGGGAACTGATCGATTCAATCTGAATCTGAACTGAAGCTTTGTAATTCACCTGAATATAACACTCTGTTGTTGTTAACGTATCAGCCTGAATATAACACTCTGTTGTTGTTAACGTATCAGCCTGAATATAACACTCTGTTGTTGTTAACGTATCAGCCTGAATATAACACTCTGTTGTTGTTAACGTATCAGCCTGAATATAACACTCTGTTGTTGTTAACGTATCAGTCTGTCACCTGAATATAACACTCTGTTGTTGTTAACGTATCAGCCTGAATATAACACTCTGTTGTTGTTAACGTATCAGCCTGAATATAACACTCTGTTGTTGTCAACGTATCAGTCTGTCACCTGAATATAACACTCTGTTGTTGTTAACGTATCAGCCTGAATATAACACTCTGTTGTTGTCAACGTATCAGCCTGTCACCTGAATATAACACTCTGTTGTTGTTAACGTATCAGCCTGAATATAACACTCTGTTGTTGTTAACGTATCAGCCTGAATATAACACTCTGTTGTTGTTAACGTATCAGCCTGAATATAACACTCTGTTGTTGTTAACGTATCAGCCTGTCACCTGAATATAACACTCTGTTGTTGTTAACGTATCAGCCTGAATATAACACTCTGTTGTTGTTAACGTATCAGCCTGTCACCTGAATATAACACTCTGTTGTTGTTAACGTATCAGCCTGAATATAACACTCTGTTGTTGTTAACGTATCAGCCTGAATATAACACTCTGTTGTTGTTAACGTATCAGCCTGAATATAACACTCTGTTGTTGTTAACGTATCAGCCTGAATATAACACTCTGTTGTTGTTAACGTATCAGCCTGTCACCTGAATATAACACTCTGTTGTTGTTAACGTATCAGCCTGAATATAACACTCTGTTGTTGTTAACGCCTGTCACCTGAATATAACACTCTGTTGTTGTTAACGTATCAGCCTGAATATAACACTCTGTTGTTGTTAACGTATCAGCCTGAATATAACACTCTGTTGTTGTTAACGTATCAGCCTGAATATAACACTCTGTTGTTGTTAACGTATCAGCCTGAATATAACACTCTGTTGTTGTTAACGTATCAGCCTGAATATAACACTCTGTTGTTGTTAACGTATCAGTCTGTCACCTGAATATAACACTCTGTTGTTGTTAACGTATCAGCCTGAATATAACACTCTGTTGTTGTTAACGTATCAGCCTGAATATAACACTCTGTTGTTGTTAACGTATCAGCCTGAATATAACACTCTGTTGTTGTTAACGTATCAGCCTGAATATAACACTCTGTTGTTGTTAACGTATCAGCCTGAATATAACACTCTGTTGTTGTTAACGTATCAGCCTGAATATAACACTCTGTTGTTTGTTAACGTATCAGTCTGTCACCTGAATATAACACTCTGTTGTTGTTAACGTATCAGCCTGAATATAACACTCTGTTGTTGTTAACGTATCAGTCTGTCACCTGAATATAACACTCTGTTGTTGTTAACGTATCAGCCTGAATATAACACTCTGTTGTTGTTAACGTATCAGCCTGAATATAACACTCTGTTGTTGTTAACGTATCAGCCTGAATATAACACTCTGTTGTTGTTAACGTATCAGCCTGAATATAACACTCTGTTGTTGTTAACGTATCAGCCTGTCACCTGAATATAACACTCTGTTGTTGTCAACGTATCAGCCTGCGGCTTTGAAAACCCAACAACAATTGACTAGATATCAATATTCCCGGTGTGTGTCACGGAAAAATAAATCAATTTATTCTTCTAACAAGCATCTTTCACTGCGCGACCAGAGCGGGGTTTCTCTCAGCAGAGGTCCATTATGCCATTATGTACACCACCTCCGCTGGGCGCCCAACATTTAATTGGATTTGAATTAGCTGCCGTTTGTGTGAAAATAACATATCACACAGGGAGATAGAGGGAGGGAGAGAATAGGATGGAGAGAAGGATGGAGAAAGAGAGAGAGCGAGAGTGAGAGATGGGGGAGAGAAGGATGGAGAAAGAGAGAGCGAGAGGGAGAGATGGGGGAGAGAGAGAGAGAGAGAGAGAGAGAGAGAGATGGGGGAGAGAGAGAGAGAGAGAGAGAGAGAGATGGGGGAATGATGGAGAGAGAGAGAGAGAGAGAGAGAGAGAGAGAGAGAGATGGGGAGGAGAGAAGGATGGAGAGAGAGAGAGAGAGAGAGATGGGGGGAGAGAATGATGGAGAGAGAGAGAGAGTGAGCGAGAGAGAGAGAGATGGGTGGGATTAGCTGTTGTTGTGTTCGAGGAAGCCAGTGGGGGGAGAGATTGAAAGAGGAGTGTCGTGTCTTTGGTTATGCCGGATTAAGTGATATGACATGCTATTCTATAAAATCCTTTCTCCGTAATTAATATTACCTGATTGAGCTAATCATGTAAATGTAATTAACTAGAGAGTCGAGGGACCACAAAATAATATTTATATAGCTGTTATCTTCCGAATAAGCTCTTAAAAGACCTAGTAATATTTTACATCAATAGCAGTCAATTTTCATCGTCACCTTAATTCAGTCTCATCTGAAAGTTGTACATTCTTAGTTATCTTCACGAACCCTGGCTAACAAGTTGAAGTTTTAATTATTTATTTACTAAATACCTAACTAATCACACAGAATTACATATTTCAAAGAATGAATCATACCTTGATTACAAATGACGTCATAAAGGAAAACGTCCCTAGCGGGCGGAACAGATATGACAGCTGGTTACACAAAGAAAGGGGGCTGGGTTTGAGTGAAAGAGCGGGAAGAATGAGGAACAAAGGGAGAAACTGTGCTATTGTAAATACAGTATCTTATGCATTCTAAATTACCGCCACTTTGGAAATGGAAAATGCGATGAATATTTACTCTGAGCTGCGCTTCGGTAGGTTGGTCGTAGATGGAAGGCCGTGTTGCCAAACCGAGTCCTTTGTCCTTTGAAGAATGTCTCTGGTGGTCAATTGGATACGTTGTAGTAACGTCGTTGTGTGATAGACAGGTTACTCTGTCTGTTCTTTCCTAGCCTGCTTTTGCAGCTGCTGTTGCTAACGGCTAAGAGGTATCACTTCTATAGTGAATAAGAGTTCAAAGTTCATACCATTCGCAACCAAAGCTCACGCTGAGGTTGGCTTAGTTCTGTAGTTGACATGTTAGTCCTTTTAACAGAGGCTGCAGACCTCACGTACTCGGAACAGGAGGTTATATTGTCGTAAAGGTATAGGTATAGGAATGGTATAGGATGTAAGGTATAGGAAGGGAGAGGAGGGCGTGTTTGAAAAGTTTTATAACCCATGTCCCTTCACAAGGGCGGGCCACTGATTGAGCAGAGCCCTAATCTCTCATTTGGAAGCTAAAATTACATCTCTTCACCAATAATTTTATATTCAAACATTTAAATTGAACAACAATTTCATGTGAATCCGATAACTACAATGTGCAGACTTTCCACTGTAGAGTTTAAGTCATCTTGTCATTGATGAGAATGTCTCAGATGACAACTGAACTGACATCAGATTCATTAAGTACCACTGCATATGTTCAATTGGTCGGATTACCAGAATATGGTTAATTTCCTCCCACCTTCTGATGTTCCCAGAATCTCTATGGTAACCAAGGGGTTTTCAAATTTCACATCAGTAGGGTAGAGAGAGGAAAAAGGGGGGAAGAGGTATTTATGACTGTCATAAACCTACCCCCAGGCCAACATCATGACAGTATGGTATTGTATGGTACTGTAGGTATTTATGACTGTCATAAACCTACTCCCAGGTCAACGTCATGACAGTATGGTACTGTATGGTACTGTATGGTACTGTAGGTATTTATGACTGTCATAAACCTACCCCCAGGCCAACGTCATGACAGTATGGTACTGCATGGTATTGTAGGTATTTATGACTGTCATAAACCTACCCCCAGGCCAACATCATGACAGTATGGTATTGTATGGTACTGTATGGTACTGTAGGTATTTATGACTGTCATAAACCTACCCCCAGGCCAACGTCATGACAGGAGGTAGAAGAGAAATGAACCTTGGAGATGCTGCTGCTGTGTTTCTGTCTCTGTGGCGGTGTCTGGGCTTGAGGCTGGCCACGTGGGGAATCTCTATGGCTTGGACCGGAGGATCTGTTAGGCCCCACCGACCTGTGACACAACAACAGATTTACACTTAAAAAAATGGGCCTTTTATAAATATGAAATACACAAGATCAATCCCCAGATGTGAATTTGTTTAAATATCTTCACTCAATGGGTTGACCGTGCTACTTTAGGAGACGACTGGCTAGGGGTTGACCGTGGTACTTTAGAAGACGACTGGCTAGGGGTTGACCGTGGTACTTTAGGAGACGACTGGCTAGGGGTTGACCGTGGTAGTTTAGGAGACGACTGGCTAGGGGTTGACCGTGGTACTTTAGGAGACGACTGGCTAGGGGTTGACCGTGGTACTTTAGGAGACGACTGGCTAGGGGTTGACCGTGGTACTTTAGGAGACGACTGGCTAGGGGTTGACCGTGGTACTTTAGGAGACGACTGGCTAGGGGTTGACCGTGGTACTTTAGGAGACGACTGGCTAGGGGTTGACCGTGGTACTTTAGGAGACGACTGGCTAGGGGTTGACCGTGCTACTTTAGGAGACGACTGGCTAGGGGTTGACCGTGGTACTTTAGAAGAGGACTGGCTAGGGGTTGACCGTGGTACTTTAGGAGACGACTGGCTAGGGGTTGACCGTGGTACTTTAGAAAGACGACTGGCTAGGGGTTGACCGTTGTACTTTAGGAGACGACTGGCTAGGGGTTGACCGGTGTACTTTAGGAGACGACTGGCTAGGGGTTGACCGTGGTACTTTAGGAGACGACTGGCTAGGGGTTGACCGTGGTACTTTAGGAGACGACTGGCTAGGGGTTGACCGTGGTACTTTAGAAGAGGACTGGCTAGGGGTTGACCGTGGTACTTTAGGAGACGACTGGCTAGGGGTTGACGTGGTACTTTAGGAGACGACTGGCTAGGGGTTGACCGTGGTACTTTAGGAGACGACTGGCTAGGGGTTGACCGTGGTACTTTAGGAGACGACTGGCTAGGGTTGACCGTGGTACTTTAGGAGACGACTGGCTAGGGCGTTGACCGTGTATTTAGGAGACGACTGGCTAGGGGTTGACCGTGGTACTTTAGGAGACGACTGGCTAGGGTTGACCGTGGTACTTAGGAGACGACTGGCTAGGGGTTGACCGTGCTACTTTAGGAGACGACTGGCTAGGGGTTGACCGTGGTAACTTTAGAAGAGGACTGGCTAGGGGTTGACCAATGGTACTTAGGAGACGACTGGCTAGGGGTTGACCGTGGTACTTTAGAAGACGACTGGCTAGGGGTTGATCGTTGTACTTTTTGAGACGACTGGCTAGGGGTGACCGTGGTACTTTAGGAGACGACTGCTAGGGGTTGACCCGTGGTACTTTAGGAGACGACTGGCTAGGGTTGACCGTAGTACTTTAGGAGACGACTGGCTAGGGGTTGACTGTGGTACTTTAGGAGACCGACTGGCTAGGGGTTGACCCGTGGTACTTTAGGAGACGACTGGCTAGGGGTTGACCGTAGTACTTTAGGAGACGACTGGCTAGGGGTTGACCGTCGGTACTTTAGAAGACGACTGGCTAGGGGTTGATCGTTGTACTTTAGGAGACGACTGGCTAAGGGGTTTGACCGTGGTACTTTAGGAGACGACTGGCTAGGGGTTGACCGTGGTACTTTTAGGAGACGACTGGCTAGGGGTTGACCATGGTACTTTAGGAGACGACTGGCTAGGGGTTGACCATGGTACTTTAGGAGACGACTGCTAGGGGTTGACCGTGGTACTTTAGGAGACGACTGGCTAGGGGTTGACCCCGTGGTACTTTAGGAGACGACTGGCTAGGGGTTGACCGTGGTACTTTAGAGACGACTGGCTAGGGGTTGACCGTGGTACTTTAGGAGACGACTGGCTAGGGGTTTGACCCGTGGTACTTTAGGAGAACGACTGGCTAGGGGTTGACCGTGGTAACTTTAGGAAGACGACTGGCTAGGGGTTGACCGTGGTACTTTAGGAGACGACTGGCTAGGGGTTGACCGTGGTACTTTAGGAGACGACTGGCTAGGGGTTGACCATGGTACTTTAGGAGACGACTGGCTAGGGGTGACCGTGGTACTTAGAAGCGGACTGGCTAGGGGTTGACCGTGGTACTTTAGGAGACGACTGGCTAGGGGTTGACCGTGGTACTTTAGGAGACGACTGGCTAGGGTTGACATGGTACTTTAGGAGACGACTGGCTAGGGGTTGACCGTGGTACTTTAGGAGACGACTGGCTAGGGGTTGACCATGGTACTTTAGGAGACGACTGGCTAGGGGTTGACCATGGTACTTTAGGAGACGACTGGCTAGGGGTTGACGTTGTACTTTAGGAGACGACTGCTAGGGGTTGACCGTGGTACTTTAGGAGACGACTGGCTAGGGGTTGACCGTGGTACTTTAGGAGACGACTGGCTAGGGGTTGACCGTGGTACTTTAGGAGACGACTGGCTAGGGGTTGACCGTGGTACTTTAGGAGACGACTGGCTAGGGGTTGACCGTGGTACTTTAGGAGACGACTGGCTAGGGGTTGACCGTGGTACTTTAGGAGACGACTGGCTAGGGGTTGACCGTGGTACTTTAGGAGACGACTGGCTAGGGGTTGACCGTGGTACTTTAGGAGACGACTGGCTAGGGGTTGACCGTGGTACTTTAGGAGACGACTGGCTAGGGGTTGACCGTGGTACTTTAGGAGACGACTGGCTAGGGGTTGACCGTGGTACTTTAGGAGACGACTGGCTAGGGGTTGACCATGGTACTTTAGGAGACGACTGGCTAGGGGTTGACCGTGGTACTTTAGGAGACGACTGGCTAGGGTTGACGTGGTACTTTAGGAGACGACTGGCTAGGGGTGACTCGTGGTACTTTAGGAGACGACTGGCTAGGGGTTGACCGTGTACTTTAGGAGACGACTGGCTAGGGGTTGACCGTGGTACTTTAGGAGACGACTGGCTAGGGGTTGACCGTGGTACTTTAGGAGACGACTGGCTAGGGGTTGACCGTGGTACTTTAGGAGACGACTGGCTAGGGGTTGACCGTGGTACTTTAGGAGACGACTGGCTAGGGGTTGACCGTGGTACTTTAGGAGACGACTGGCTAGGGGTTGACCATGGTACTTTAGGAGACGACTGGCTAGGGGTTGACCATGGTACTTTAGGAGACGACTGGCTAGGGGTTGACCGTGGTACTTTAGGAGACGACTGGCTAGGGGTTGACCGTGGTACTTTAGGAGACGACTGGCTAGGGGTTGACCGTGGTACTTTAGGAGACGACTGGCTAGGGGTTGACCGTGGTACTTTAGGAGACGACTGGCTAGGGGTTGACCGTGGTACTTTAGGAGACGACTGGCTAGGGGTTGACCGTGGTACTTTAGGAGACGACTGGCTAGGGGTTGACCGTGGTACTTTAGGAGACGACTGGCTAGGGGTTGACCGTGGTACTTTAGGAGACGACTGGCTAGGGGTTGACCGTGGTACTTTAGGAGACGACTGGCTAGGGGTTGACCGTGGTACTTTAGGAGACGACTGGCTAGGGGTTGACCGTGGTACTTTAGGAGACGACTGGCTAGGGGTTGACCGTGGTACTTTAGGAGACGACTGGCTAGGGGTTGACCGTGGTACTTTAGGAGACGACTGGCTAGGGGTTGACCGTGGTACTTTAGGAGACGACTGGCTAGGGGTTGACCGTGGTACTTTAGGAGACGACTGGCTAGGGGTTGACCGTGGTACTTTAGGAGACGACTGGCTAGGGGTTGACCGTGGTACTTTAGGAGACGACTGGCTAGGGGTTGACCGTGGTACTTTAGGAGACGACTGGCTAGGGGTTGACCGTGGTACTTTAGGAGACGACTGGCTAGGGGTTGACCGTGGTACTTTAGGAGACGACTGGCTAGGGGTTGACCGTGGTACTTTAGGAGACGACTGGCTAGGGGTTGACCGTGGTACTTTAGGAGACGACTGGCTAGGGGTTGACCGTGGTACTTTAGGAGACGACTGGCTAGGGGTTGACCGTGGTACTTTAGGAGACGACTGGCTAGGGGTTGACCGTGGTACTTTAGGAGACGACTGGCTAGGGGTTGACCGTGGTACTTTAGGAGACGACTGGCTAGGGGTTGACCGTGGTACTTTAGGAGACGACTGGCTAGGGGTTGACCGTGGTACTTTAGGAGACGACTGGCTAGGGGTTGACCGTGGTACTTTAGGAGACGACTGGCTAGGGGTTGACCGTGGTACTTTAGGAGACGACTGGCTAGGGGTTGACCGTGGTACTTTAGGAGACGACTGGCTAGGGGTTGACCGTGGTACTTTAGGAGACGACTGGCTAGGGGTTGACCGTGGTACTTTAGGAGACGACTGGCTAGGGGTTGACCGTGGTACTTTAGGAGACGACTGGCTAGGGGTTGACCATGGTACTTTAGGAGACGACTGGCTAGGGGTTGACCGTGGTACTTTAGGAGACGACTGGCTAGGGTTGACCGTAGTACTTTAGGAGACGACTGGCTAGGGGTTGACCGTGGTACTTTAGGAGACGACTGGCTAGGGGTTGACCGTGGTACTTTAGGAGACGACTGGCTAGGGGTTGACCGTGGTACTTTAGGAGACGACTGGCTAGGGGTTGACCGTGGTACTTTAGGAGACGACTGGCTAGGGGTTGACCGTGGTACTTTAGGAGACGACTGGCTAGGGGTTGACCGTGGTACTTTAGGAGACGACTGGCTAGGGGTTGACCGTGGTACTTTAGGAGACGACTGGCTAGGGGTTGACCGTGGTACTTTAGGAGACGACTGGCTAGGGGTTGACCGTGGTACTTTAGGAGACGACTGGCTAGGGGTTGACCGTGGTACTTTAGGAGACGACTGGCTAGGGGTTGACCGTGGTACTTTAGGAGACGACTGGCTAGGGGTTGACCGTGGTACTTTAGGAGACGACTGGCTAGGGGTTGACCGTGGTACTTTAGGAGACGACTGGCTAGGGGTTGACCGTGGTACTTTAGGAGACGACTGGCTAGGGGTTGACCGTGGTACTTTAGGAGACGACTGGCTAGGGGTTGACCGTGGTACTTTAGGAGACGACTGGCTAGGGGTTGACCGTGGTACTTTAGGAGACGACTGGCTAGGGGTTGACCGTGGTACTTTAGGAGACGACTGGCTAGGGGTTGACCGTGGTACTTTAGGAGACGACTGGCTAGGGGTTGACCGTGGTACTTTAGGAGACGACTGGCTAGGGGTTGACCGTGGTACTTTAGGAGACGACTGGCTAGGGGTTGACCGTGGTACTTTAGGAGACGACTGGCTAGGGGTTGACCGTGGTACTTTAGGAGACGACTGGCTAGGGGTTGACCGTGGTACTTTAGGAGACGACTGGCTAGGGGTTGACCGTGGTACTTTAGGAGACGACTGGCTAGGGGTTGACCGTGGTACTTTAGGAGACGACTGGCTAGGGGTTGACCGTGGTACTTTAGGAGACGACTGGCTAGGGGTTGACCATGGTACTTTAGGAGACGACTGGCTAGGGGTTGACCGTGGTACTTTAGGAGACGACTGGCTAGGGGTTGACCGTGGTACTTTAGGAGACGACTGGCTAGGGGTTGACCGTGGTACTTTAGGAGACGACTGGCTAGGGGTTGACCGTGGTACTTTAGGAGACGACTGGCTAGGGGTTGACCGTGGTACTTTAGGAGACGACTGGCTAGGGGTTGACCGTGGTACTTTAGGAGACGACTGGCTAGGGGTTGACCGTGGTACTTTAGGAGACGACTGGCTAGGGGTTGACCGTGGTACTTTAGGAGACGACTGGCTAGGGGTTGACCGTGGTACTTTAGGAGACGACTGGCTAGGGGTTGACCGTGGTACTTTAGGAGACGACTGGCTAGGGGTTGACCGTGGTACTTTAGGAGACGACTGGCTAGGGGTTGACCGTGGTACTTTAGGAGACGACTGGCTAGGGGTTGACCGTGGTACTTTAGGAGACGACTGGCTAGGGGTTGACCATGGTACTTTAGGAGACGACTGGCTAGGGGTTGACCGTGGTACTTTAGGAGACGACTGGCTAGGGGTTGACCGTGGTACTTTAGGAGACGACTGGCTAGGGGTTGACCGTGGTACTTTAGGAGACGACTGGCTAGGGGTTGACCGTGGTACTTTAGGAGACGACTGGCTAGGGGTTGACCGTGGTACTTTAGGAGACGACTGGCTAGGGGTTGACCGTGGTACTTTAGGAGACGACTGGCTAGGGGTTGACCGTGGTACTTTAGGAGACGACTGGCTAGGGGTTGACCGTGGTACTTTAGGAGACGACTGGCTAGGGGTTGACCGTGGTACTTTAGGAGACGACTGGCTAGGGGTTGACCGTGGTACTTTAGGAGACGACTGGCTAGGGGTTGACCATGGTACTTTAGGAGACGACTGGCTAGGGGTTGACCGTGGTACTTTAGGAGACGACTGGCTAGGGGTTGACCGTGGTACTTTAGGAGACGACTGGCTAGGGGTTGACCGTGGTACTTTAGGAGACGACTGGCTAGGGGTTGACCGTGGTACTTTAGGAGACGACTGGCTAGGGGTTGACCGTGGTACTTTAGGAGACGACTGGCTAGGGGTTGACCGTGGTACTTTAGGAGACGACTGGCTAGGGGTTGACCGTGGTACTTTAGGAGACGACTGGCTAGGGGTTGACCGTGGTACTTTAGGAGACGACTGGCTAGGGGTTGACCGTGGTACTTTAGGAGACGACTGGCTAGGGGTTGACCGTGGTACTTTAGGAGACGACTGGCTAGGGGTTGACCGTGGTACTTTAGGAGACGACTGGCTAGGGGTTGACCGTGGTACTTTAGGAGACGACTGGCTAGGGGTTGACCGTGGTACTTTAGGAGACGACTGGCTAGGGGTTGACCGTGGTACTTTAGGAGACGACTGGCTAGGGGTTGACCATGGTACTTTAGGAGACGACTGGCTAGGGGTTGACCGTGGTACTTTAGGAGACGACTGGCTAGGGGTTGACCGTGGTACTTTAGGAGACGACTGGCTAGGGGTTGACCGTGGTACTTTAGGAGACGACTGGCTAGGGGTTGACCGTGGTACTTTAGGAGACGACTGGCTAGGGGTTGACCGTGGTACTTTAGGAGACGACTGGCTAGGGGTTGACCATGGTACTTTAGGAGACGACTGGCTAGGGGTTGACCATGGTACTTTAGGAGACGACTGGCTAGGGGTTGACCGTGGTACTTTAGGAGACGACTGGCTAGGGGTTGACCGTGGTACTTTAGGAGACGACTGGCTAGGGGTTGACCATGGTACTTTAGGAGACGACTGGCTAGGGGTTGACCGTGGTACTTTAGGAGACGACTGGCTAGGGGTTGACCGTGGTACTTTAGGAGACGACTGGCTAGGGGTTGACCATGGTACTTTAGGAGACGACTGGCTAGGGGTTGACCGTGGTACTTTAGGAGACGACTGGCTAGGGGTTGACCATGGTACTTTAGGAGACGACTGGCTAGGGGTTGACCGTGGTACTTTAGGAGACGACTGGCTAGGGGTTGACCGTGGTACTTTAGGAGACGACTGGCTAGGGGTTGACCGTGGTACTTTAGGAGACGACTGGCTAGGGGTTGACCGTGGTACTTTAGGAGACGACTGGCTAGGGGTTGACCGTGGTACTTTAGGAGACGACTGGCTAGGGGTTGACCGTGGTACTTTAGGAGACGACTGGCTAGGGGTTGACCGTGGTACTTTAGGAGACGACTGGCTAGGGGTTGACCGTGGTACTTTAGGAGACGACTGGCTAGGGGTTGACCGTGGTACTTTAGGAGACGACTGGCTAGGGGTTGACCGTGGTACTTTAGGAGACGACTGGCTAGGGGTTGACCGTGGTACTTTAGGAGACGACTGGCTAGGGGTTGACCGTGGTACTTTAGGAGACGACTGGCTAGGGGTTGACCGTGGTACTTTAGGAGACGACTGGCTAGGGGTTGACCGTGGTACTTTAGGAGACGACTGGCTAGGGGTTGACCGTGGTACTTTAGGAGACGACTGGCTAGGGGTTGACCGTGGTACTTTAGGAGACGACTGGCTAGGGGTTGACCGTGGTACTTTAGGAGACGACTGGCTAGGGGTTGACCGTGGTACTTTAGGAGACGACTGGCTAGGGGTTGACCGTGGTACTTTAGGAGACGACTGGCTAGGGGTTGACCGTGGTACTTTAGGAGACGACTGGCTAGGGGTTGACCGTGGTACTTTAGGAGACGACTGGCTAGGGGTTGACCGTGGTACTTTAGGAGACGACTGGCTAGGGGTTGACCGTGGTACTTTAGGAGACGACTGGCTAGGGGTTGACCGTGGTACTTTAGGAGACGACTGGCTAGGGGTTGACCATGGTACTTTAGGAGACGACTGGCTAGGGGTTGACCGTGGTACTTTAGGAGACGACTGGCTAGGGGTTGACCGTGGTACTTTAGGAGACGACTGGCTAGGGGTTGACCGTGGTACTTTAGGAGACGACTGGCTAGGGGTTGACCGTGGTACTTTAGGAGACGACTGGCTAGGGGTTGACCGTGGTACTTTAGGAGACGACTGGCTAGGGGTTGACCGTGGTACTTTAGGAGACGACTGGCTAGGGGTTGACCGTGGTACTTTAGGAGACGACTGGCTAGGGGTTGACCGTGGTACTTTAGGAGACGACTGGCTAGGGGTTGACCGTGGTACTTTAGGAGACGACTGGCTAGGGGTTGACCGTGGTACTTTAGGAGACGACTGGCTAGGGGTTGACCGTGGTACTTTAGGAGACGACTGGCTAGGGGTTGACCGTGGTACTTTAGGAGACGACTGGCTAGGGGTTGACCGTGGTACTTTAGGAGACGACTGGCTAGGGGTTGACCGTGGTACTTTAGGAGACGACTGGCTAGGGGTTGACCGTGGTACTTTAGGAGACGACTGGCTAGGGGTTGACCGTGGTACTTTAGGAGACGACTGGCTAGGGGTTGACCGTGGTACTTTAGGAGACGACTGGCTAGGGGTTGACCGTGGTACTTTAGGAGACGACTGGCTAGGGGTTGACCGTGGTACTTTAGGAGACGACTGGCTAGGGGTTGACCGTGGTACTTTAGGAGACGACTGGCTAGGGGTTGACCGTGGTACTTTAGGAGACGACTGGCTAGGGGTTGACCGTGGTACTTTAGGAGACGACTGGCTAGGGGTTGACCGTGGTACTTTAGGAGACGACTGGCTAGGGGTTGACCGTGGTACTTTAGGAGACGACTGGCTAGGGGTTGACCGTGGTACTTTAGGAGACGACTGGCTAGGGGTTGACCATGGTACTTTAGGAGACGACTGGCTAGGGGTTGACCGTGGTACTTTAGGAGACGACTGGCTAGGGGTTGACCGTGGTACTTTAGGAGACGACTGGCTAGGGGTTGACCGTGGTACTTTAGGAGACGACTGGCTAGGGGTTGACCGTGGTACTTTAGGAGACGACTGGCTAGGGGTTGACCGTGGTACTTTAGGAGACGACTGGCTAGGGGTTGACCGTGGTACTTTAGGAGACGACTGGCTAGGGGTTGACCGTGGTACTTTAGGAGACGACTGGCTAGGGGTTGACCGTGGTACTTTAGGAGACGACTGGCTAGGGGTTGACCGTGGTACTTTAGGAGACGACTGGCTAGGGGTTGACCGTGGTACTTTAGGAGACGACTGGCTAGGGGTTGACCGTGGTACTTTAGGAGACGACTGGCTAGGGGTTGACCGTGGTACTTTAGGAGACGACTGGCTAGGGGTTGACCGTGGTACTTTAGGAGACGACTGGCTAGGGGTTGACCGTGGTACTTTAGGAGACGACTGGCTAGGGGTTGACCATGGTACTTTAGGAGACGACTGGCTAGGGGTTGACCGTGGTACTTTAGGAGACGACTGGCTAGGGGTTGACCGTGGTACTTTAGGAGACGACTGGCTAGGGGTTGACCGTGGTACTTTAGGAGACGACTGGCTAGGGGTTGACCATGGTACTTTAGGAGACGACTGGCTAGGGGTTGACCGTGGTACTTTAGGAGACGACTGGCTAGGGGTTGACCATGGTACTTTAGGAGACGACTGGCTAGGGGTTGACCATGGTACTTTAGGAGACGACTGGCTAGGGGTTGACCGTGGTACTTTAGGAGACGACTGGCTAGGGGTTGACCGTGGTACTTTAGGAGACGACTGGCTAGGGGTTGACCATGGTACTTTAGGAGACGACTGGCTAGGGGTTGACCGTGGTACTTTAGGAGACGACTGGCTAGGGGTTGACCGTGGTACTTTAGGAGACGACTGGCTAGGGGTTGACCATGGTACTTTAGGAGACGACTGGCTAGGGGTTGACCGTGGTACTTTAGGAGACGACTGGCTAGGGGTTGACCATGGTACTTTAGGAGACGACTGGCTAGGGGTTGACCGTGGTACTTTAGGAGACGACTGGCTAGGGGTTGACCGTGGTACTTTAGGAGACGACTGGCTAGGGGTTGACCATGGTACTTTAGGAGACGACTGGCTAGGGGTTGACCATGGTACTTTAGGAGACGACTGGCTAGGGGTTGACCATGGTACTTTAGGAGACGACTGGCTAGGGGTTGACCATGGTACTTTAGGAGACGACTGGCTAGGGGTTGACCGTAGTACTTTAGGAGACGACTGGCTAGGGGTTGACCGTGGTACTTTAGGAGACGACTGGCTAGGGGTTTGACCGTGGGTACTTTAGAGACGACTGGCTAGGGGTTGACCGTGGGACTTAGGAGACGACTGGCTAGGGGTGACCGTGCTACTTTAGGAGACGACTGGCTAGGGGTTGACCGTGGTACTTTAGAAGAGGACTGGCTAGGGGTTGACCATGGTACTTTAGGAGACGACTGGCTAGGGTTTGACCGTGGTACTTTAGAAGACGACTGGCTAGGGGTTGATCGTTGTACTTTTGAAGACGACTGGCTAGGGGTTGACCGTGGTACTTTAGGAGACGACTGGCTAGGGGTTGACCGTGGTACTTTAGGAGACGACTGGCTAGGGGTGACCGTGGTACTTTAGAAGACGACTGGGCTAGGGGTTGACCGTGGTACTTTAGGAGACGACTGGCTAGGGGTTGACCGTAGTACTTTAGAGACGACTGGCTAGGGTTGACCGTGGTACTTTAGGAGACGACTGGCTAGGGGTTGACCGTAGTACTTTAGGAGACGACTGGCTAGGGGTTGACCGTTGGTACTTTAGGAGACGACTGGCTAGGGGTTGACCGTAGGTACTTTAGGAGACGACTGGCTAGGGGTTGACCATGGACTTTAGGAGACGACTGGCTAGGGGTTGACCATGGTACTTTAGGAGACGACTGGCTAGGGGTTGACCATGGTACTTTAGGAGACGACTGGCTAGGGGTTGACCGTGGTACTTTAGGAGACGACTGGCTAGGGTTGACCATGGTACTTTAGGAGGACGACTGGCTAGGGTTGACCATGGTACTTTAGGAGACGACTGGGCTAGGGGTTGACCATGGTACTTTAGGAGACGACTGGCTAGGGGTTGACCGTGGTACTTTAGGAGACGACTGGCTAGGGGTTGACCATGGTACTTTAGGAGACGACTGGCTAGGGTTGACCATGGTACTTTAGGAGACGACTGGCTAGGGGTTGACCATGGTACTTTAGGAGACGACTGGCTAGGGTTGACCATGGTACTTTAGGAGACGACTGGCTAGGGGTTGCCATGGTACTTTAGGAGACGACTGGCTAGGGGTTGACCATGGTACTTTAGGAGACGACTGGCTAGGGGTTTGACCGTAGTACTTTAGGAGACGACTGGCTAGGGGTTGACCGTGGACTTTAGAGACGACTGGCTAGGGGTGACCGTGGTACTTTAGGAGACGACTGGCTAGGGGTTGACCGTGGTACTTTAGGAGACGACTGGCTAGGGGTTGACCGTGCTACTTTAGGAGACGACTGGCTAGGGGTTGACCGTGGTACTTTAGAAGAGGACTGGCTAGGGGTTGACCATGGTACTTTAGGAGACGACTGGCTAGGGGTTGACCGTGGTACTTTAGAAGACGACTGGCTAGGGTTGGATCGTTGTACTTTTTTGAGACGACTGGCTAGGGTTGACCGTGGTACTTTAGAGACGACTGGCTAGGGGTTGACCGTGGTACTTTAGGAGACGACTGGCTAGGGGTTGACCGTTGGTACTTTAGGAGACGACTGGCTAGGGTGACGTGGTACTTTAGGAGACGACTGGCTAGGGGTTGACCGTAGTACTTTAGGAGACGACTGGCTAGGGGTTGACCGTGGTACTTTAGGAGACGACTGGCTAGGGGTTGGACCATGGTACTTTAGGAGACGACTGGCTAGGGGTTGACCGTGGTTACTTTAGGAGACGACTGGCTAGGGGTTGACCGTAGTACTTTAGGAGACGACTGGCTAGGGTTGACCATGTACTTTAGGACGACTGGCTAGGGGTTTGACCGTGGTACTTTAGGAGACGACTGGCTAGGGTGACCTTGGTACTTTAGGAGACGACTGGCTAGGGGTTGACCGTGGTACTTTAGGAGACGACTGGCTAGGGGTTGACCATGGTACTTTAGGAGACGACTGGCTAGGGGTTGACCGTGGTACTTTAGGAGACGACTGGCTAGGGGTTGACCATGGTACTTTAGGAGACGACTGGCTAGGGGTTGACCGTGGTACTTTAGGAGACGACTGGCTAGGGGTTGACCATGGTACTTTAGGAGACGACTGGCTAGGGGTTGACCATGGTACTTTAGGAGACGACTGGCTAGGGGTTGACCATGGTACTTTAGGAGACGACTGGCTAGGGGTTGACCATGGTACTTTAGGAGACGACTGGCTAGGGGTTGACCATGGTACTTTAGGAGACGACTGGCTAGGGGTTGACCGTAGTACTTTAGGAGACGACTGGCTAGGGGTTGACCGTGGTACTTTAGGAGACGACTGGCTAGGGGTTGACCGTGGTACTTTAGGAGACGACTGGCTAGGGGTGACCGTGGTACTTTAGGAGACGACTGGCTAGGGTTGACCGTGCTACTTTAGGAGACGACTGGCTAGGGGTTGACCGTGGTACTTTAGGAGACGACTGGCTAGGGGTTGACCATGGTACTTTAGGAGACGACTGGCTAGGGGTTGACCATGGTACTTTAGGAGACGACTGGCTAGGGGTTGACCGTAGTACTTTAGGAGACGACTGGCTAGGGGTTGACCGTGGTACTTTAGGAGACGACTGGCTAGGGGTTGACCGTGGTACTTTAGGAGACGACTGGCTAGGGGTTGACCATGGTACTTTAGGAGACGACTGGCTAGGGGTTGACCGTGGTACTTTAGGAGACGACTGGCTAGGGGTTGACCGTGGTACTTTAGGAGACGACTGGCTAGGGTTGACCGTGTACTTTAGGAGACGACTGGCTAGGGGTTGACCGTGGTACTTTAGGAGACGACTGGCTAGGGGTTGACCGTGGTACTTTAGGAGACGACTGGCTAGGGGTTGACCGTGGTACTTTAGGAGACGACTGGCTAGGGGTTGACCGTGGTACTTCAGGAGACGACTGGCTAGGGGTTGACCGTGGTACTTTAGAAGAGGACTGGCTAGGGGTTGACCGTGGTACTTTAGGAGACGACTGGCTAGGGGTTGACCGTGGTACTTTAGGAGACGACTGGCTAGGGGTTGACCATGGTACTTTAGGAGACGACTGGCTAGGGGTTGACCGTGGTACTTTAGAAGAGGACTGGCTAGGGGTTGACCATGGTACTTTAGGAGACGACTGGCTAGGGGTTGACCGTGGTACTTTAGAAGACGACTGGCTAGGGTTGATCGTTGTACTTTTTGAGACGACTGGCTAGGGGTGACCGTGGTACTTTAGGAGACGACTGGCTAGGGGTTGACCGTGGTACTTTAGGAGACGACTGGCTAGGGGTTGACCGTGGTACTTTAGAAGACGACTGGCTAGGGTTGACCGTGGTACTTTAGGAGACGACTGGCTAGGGGTTGACCGTAGTACTTTAGGAGACGACTGGCTAGGGGTTGACCGTGGTACTTTAGGAGACGACTGGCTAGGGGTTGACCGTAGTACTTTAGGAGACGACTGGCTAGGGGTTGACCGTGGTACTTTAGGAGACGACTGGCTAGGGGTTGACCGTGGTACTTTAGGAGACGACTGGCTAGGGGTTGACCATGGTACTTTAGGAGACGACTGGCTAGGGGTTGACCGTGGTACTATAGGAGACGACTGGCTAGGGGTTGACCGTAGTACTTTAGGAGACGACTGGCTAGGGGTTGACCGTGGTACTTTAGGAGACGACTGGCTAGGGGTTGACCGTGGTACTTTAGGAGACGACTGGCTAGGGGTTGACCATGGTACTTTAGGAGACGACTGGCTAGGGGTTGACCGTGGTACTTTAGGAGACGACTGGCTAGGGGTTGACCGTGGTACTTTAGGAGACGACTGGCTAGGGTTGACCGTGGTACTTTAGAAGACGACTGGCTAGGGGTTGACCATGGTACTTTAGGAGACGACTGGCTAGGGGTTGACCGTGGTACTTTAGGAGACGACTGGCTAGGGGTTGACCATGGTACTTTAGGAGACGACTGGCTAGGGTTGACCGTGGTACTTTAGAAGAGGACTGGCTAGGGGTTGACCATGGTACTTTAGGAGACGACTGGCTAGGGGTTGACCGTGGTACTTTAGAAGACGACTGGCTAGGGGTTGATCGTTGTACTTTTTGAGACGACTGGCTAGGGGTTGACCGTGGTACTTTAGGAGACGACTGGCTAGGGTTGACCGTGGTACTTTAGGAGACGACTGGCTAGGGGTTGACCATGGTACTTTAGGAGACGACTGGCTAGGGGTGACCGTGGTACTATAGGAGACGACTGGCTAGGGGTTGACCGTAGTACTTTAGGAGACGACTGGCTAGGGTTGACCGTGGTACTTTAGGAGACGACTGGCTAGGGGTTGACCGTGGTACTTTAGGAGACGACTGGCTAGGGTTGACCATGGTACTTTAGGAGACGACTGGCTAGGGGTTGACCGTGGTACTTTAGGAGACGACTGGCTAGGGGTTGACCGTGGTACTTTAGGAGACGACTGGCTAGGGGTTGACCGTGGTACTTTAGAAGACGACTGGCTAGGGGTTGACCATGGTACTTTAGGAGACGACTGGCTAGGGGTTGACCGTGGTACTTTAGGAGACGACTGGCTAGGGGTTGACCATGGTACTTTAGGAGACGACTGGCTAGGGGTTGACCGTGGTACTTTAGAAGAGGACTGGCTAGGGGTTGACCATGGTACTTTAGGAGACGACTGGCTAGGGGTTGACCGTGGTACTTTAGAAGACGACTGGCTAGGGGTTGATCGTTGTACTTTTTGAGACGACTGGCTAGGGGTTTGACCGTGGTACTTTAGGAGACGACTGGCTAGGGGTTGACCGTGGTACTTTAGGGAGACGACTGGCTAGGGGTTGACCGTGGTACTTTAGAAGACGACTGGCTAGGGGTTGACCGTGGTACTTAGGAGACGACTGGCTAGGGGTTGACCGTAGTACTTTAGGAGACGACTGGCTAGGGGTTGACCGTGGTACTTTAGGAGACGACTGGCTAGGGGTTGACCGTAGTACTTTAGGAGACGACTGGCTAGGGGTTGACCGTGGTACTTTAGGAGACGACTGGCTAGGGGTTGACCGTGGTACTTTAGGAGACGACTGGCTAGGGGTTGACCATGGTACTTTAGGAGACGACTGGCTAGGGGTTGACCGTGGTACTATAGGAGACGACTGGCTAGGGTTGACCGTAGTACTTTAGGAGACGACTGGCTAGGGGTTGACCGTGGTACTTTAGGAGACGACTGGCTAGGGGTTGACCGTGGTACTTTAGGAGACGACTGGCTAGGGGTTGACCATGGTACTTTAGGAGACGACTGGCTAGGGGTTGACCGTGGTACTTTAGGAGACGACTGGCTAGGGGTTGACCGTGGTACTTTAGGAGACGACTGGCTAGGGGTTGACCGTGGTACTTAGAAGACGACTGGCTAGGGGTTGACCATGGTACTTTAGGAGACGACTGGCTAGGGGTTGACCGTGGTACTTTAGGAGACGACTGGCTAGGGGTTGACCATGGTACTTTAGGAGACGACTGGCTAGGGGTTGACCGTGGTACTTTAGGAGACGACTGGCTAGGGGTTGACCGTGGTACTTTAGGAGACGACTGGCTAGGGGTTGACCGTGGTACTTTAGGAGACGACTGGCTAGGGGTTGACCGTGGTACTTTAGGAGACGACTGGCTAGGGGTTGACCGTGGTACTTTAGGAGACGACTGGCTAGGGGTTGACCGTGGTACTTTAGGAGACGACTGGCTAGGGGTTGACCGTGGTACTTTAGGAGACGACTGGCTAGGGGTTGACCGTGGTACTTTAGGAGACGACTGGCTAGGGGTTGACCGTGGTACTTTAGGAGACGACTGGCTAGCCCGATCCATACAGTCTACAGCGGCTAGCCCGTTCCATACAGTCTACAGCGGCTAGCCCGTTCCATACAGTCTACAGCGGCTAGCCCGTTCCATACAATCTACAGCGGCTAGCCCGTTCCATACAGTCTGGTCCATAGTGTTCTATATTACCTCAGCTTGTTCATAGTGTTCTATATTACCTCAGCTTGTCCATAGTGTTCTATATTACCTCAGCTTGTCCATAGTGTTCTATATTACCTCAGCTTGTCCATAGTGTTCTATATTACCTCAGCTTGTCCATAGTGTTCTATATTACCTCAGCTTGTCCATAGTGTTCTATATTACCTCAGCTTGTCCATAGTGTTCTATATTACCTCAGCTTGTCCATAGGGTTCTATATTACCTCAGCTTGTCCATAGTGTTCTATATTACCTCAGCTTGTCCATAGTGTTCTATATTACCTCAGCTGGTCCATAGTGTTCTATATTACCTCAGCTTGTCCATAGTGTTCTAATTCACCTCAGCTGGTCCATAGTGTTCTATATTACCTCAGCTGGTCCATAGTGTTCTATATTACCTCAGCTTGTCCATAGTGTTCTATATTACCTCAGCTTGTCCATAGGGTTCTATATTACCTCAGCTGGTCCATAGTGTTCTAGATTACCTCAGCTTGTCCATAGTGTTCTAATTCACCTCAGCTGGTCCATAGTGTTCTATATTACCTCAGCTGGTCCATAGTGTTCTATATTACCTCAGCTGGTCCATAGTGTTCTATATTACCTCAGCTGGTCCATAGGGTTCTAGATTACCTCAGCTGGTCCATAGTGTTCTATATTACCTCAGCTGGTCCATAGTGTTCTATATTACCTCAGCTGGTCCATAGTGTTCTATATTACCTCAGCTTGTCCATAGTGTTCTATATTACCTCAGCTGGTCCATAGGGTTCTATATTACCTCAGCTTGTCCATAGTGTTCTATATTACCTCAGCTTGTTCATAGGGTTCTAATTCACCTCATCTTGTCCATAGGGTTCTTCTTGTTGGTGAAGAGTAGTCTCAGGAGGGTCTTTCTCTTGATGGAGACGATGAGGCCGGCTCCCAGGAAGGTTATTAGAGTCAACAGGACCCCCACCGCCACGCCACCGTAGTCTGGGAAATGACATCAGAGACAGACATGAAGTACATGAAAACAGCAATACCCTTTGAGCCTGGGGAGCCAGATCCTGTGGTAGAAACAATGGCCATCTTGCAGCATGGTTAGTCTCAATGAGGAACACTGGAATTAGCTACAATGGTCATCTATGGCTACATGGCTAGTCTCAATGAGGAACATTGGAATTAGCTACAATGGCCATCTATAGCTACATGGCTAGTCTCAATGAGGAACAATGGAATTAGCTACAATGGTCATCTATGGCTACATGGCTAGTCTCAATGAGGAACATTGGAATTAGCTACAATGGCCATCTATAGCTACATGGCTAGTCTCAATGACGAACATTGGAATTTCAATTAACTTTCTGAAATGACTAAATGGAAAAGGAATTGACCCCAAGCCTAGTTTGCATGACATTATAGCAGACATTTGTGTTGGTAACAATGGGTACCTGCTAGCCTCATCGGTCCACTGTCCACACTTCCCCCGAAGCCTGCCTTGTCACAGAAGGGAGGAGCCCAGTGGGCCTCACAGTGGCAGTTCTTGTTGTTATTACACACCTGTAGGTAGTAAACCACAACATATTGTAGTTATAACACACCTGTAGGTAGTATATCACAACATATCACACCTGTAGGTAGTATATCACAACATATTGTAGTTATAACACACCTGTAGGTAGTATATCACAACATTACACACCTGTAGGTAGTAAATCACAACATATTGTAGTTATTACACACCTGTAGGTAGTATATCACAACATTACACACCTGTAGCTAGTTTACCACAACATATCACACCTGTAGGTAGTATATCACAACATTACACACCTGTAGGTAGTATATCACAACATACTACTGCTACTGTAGATCACAGGCTTCAAGTTTAACTGTGTGCCTTACACCCTTTGCCTGCCTGCGTTTGGCCAAATAAACCTTTTGCCTGACTTGACATTTCAGCACATTTCAGGACAAGGACGTGTGCCTCAGAGCCAGTCGATGATGAATGGCACTTAAAGCTGAACATAAATGAATCCATTACACCAAACTGATTGAACCTCTCGGCAGGCAGCCCTCTAGGATGATTGATAACAGAACACTGGAATGGGTTACCTTACCGGAAACACATCACACTCTGAACAGGAGAGGTTGGTAGGTTTCTGTGTGTGTGTGTGTGTTTGCGTGTGTGTTTGCCTGCCTTTCTGTGTGTGTGTGTGTGTGTCTGCCTTTCTGTGTGTGTGCGTGCGTGCGTGCGTGCGTGCGTGCGTGTGGCGTGTGTGTGTGTGTGTGTGTGTGTGTGTGTGTGTGTGTGTGTGTGTGTGTGTGTGTGTGTTGTGTGTGTGTGTGTGCATATACGAAGTCAATGTACAATATTCAACTAAAAGCTGGACAGTGGATGGTTTAAGGACTGCATGAGGACGACTTTATTACCGAGGGGAAGATCTACTGGAAGATCTACTGGAAGATCTACTGGAAGATCTACTGAAAGATCTACTGAAGAACTACTGGAAGATCTACTGGAAGATCTACTGGAAGATCTACTGAAAGATCTACTGGAAGAACTACTGGAAGATCTACTGGAAGATCTACTGGAAGATCTACTGGAAGATCTACTGGAAGAACTACTGGAAGATCTACTGGAAGAACTACTGGAAGATCTACTGGAAAGATCTACTGGAAGAACTACTGGAAGAACTACTGGAAGATCTACTGGAAGATCTACTGGAAGAACTACTGGAAGATCTACTGGAAGATCTACTGGAAGAACTACTGGAAGATCTACTGGAAGATCTACTGGAAGATCTACTGGAAGATCTACTGGAAGAACTACTGGAAGATCTACTGGAAGATCTACTGGAAGATCTACTGGAAGATCTACTGGAAGATCTACTGGAAGAACTACTGGAAGATCTACTGGAAGAACTACTGGAAGATCTACTGGGAAGATCTACTGGAAGAACTACTGGAAGATCTACTGGAAGAACTACTGGAAGATCTACTGGAAGATCTACTGGAAGAACTACTGAAGATCTACTGGAAGATCTACTGGAAGATCTACTGGAAGATCTACTGAACCGGCAAGGATCAAAGTCCCATGTGGGATAAATTACAGAAATGAATCATGAACCAGTCTCATGGTCTCAGTCCCTCATGGCAGCCTATTCCCTAATGTAGTGCACCACCTTTGACCTGGGGCTTTATAGGGCTCTGGTTGAAAAGTTGTGCACCATGTAAGGGTAGAGGGTGCAATTTGGCACGTAAGAAAGGACAAAAAAAGGGGGGGGAGGTGTTCAAAAGGGGGGTTTTAACCGTGACGTTACTCACCCCTCGACCGCTGCATTTCTCTGAGCACTCCTGCACTCCAAAGACACTGACGTTCTGACACTGCCGGTTCAGACACACCTACACACAGACAGACAGACAGACAGACAGACAGACAGACAGACAGACAGACAGACAGACAGACAGACAGACAGACAGACAGACAGACAGACAGACAGACAGACAGACAGACAGACAGACAGACAGACAGACAGACAGACAGACAGAGAGAGAGAGACAGAGAGAGAGAGTTGGGGGTGGGGGGGGAGACAATTAGGCAACAACAAATTCAATCCCTTTAGACAATTTTACTGGGTAAAACATTCCACTGTAATAGTGAAGGTGTAAACTTGGCAGTAGAAAACCTAAACAGTATATTTAAACTCTCAGCTTCCCCATCAAAAAAATAAATTACAAGCAGACAACCTGAGAAAATGAACAACAATGACAAATGGTTTGATGAAGAACGCCGGGTTTCTCAAGAAAGAAATTGAGAAACCTGTCCAACCAAAAACATAGAGACCCTGAAAACCCGAGTCTACTCCTTCACTACGGTGAATCACTAAAACAATACAGAAATACACTACGAGAAAAGAAGGAACAGCACGTCAGAAATCAGCTCAATGTACTGAAGAATCCATAGACTCTAACCACTTCTGGGTAAATTGGAAAACACTAAACAAACAACAACACGAAGAATTATATATCCAAAAGAGAGATGTATGGGTAAACCACTTCTCCAATCTTTCTGGCTCTATAACAAAGAATAAAGAGCAAAAACATATACATGATCAAACACAGATCTTAGAATCAACTATTAAAGACTACCAGAACCCACTGGATTCCAGAACCCACTGGATTCCAGAACCCACTGGATCCAGAACCCACTGGATTCCAGAACCCAGTGGATTCTCCAATTACATTGAACGAGTTACAAGACAAAATACAAACCCTCCATCCTAAAAAGACCTGTGAGGTTGATGGTATCCTAAATTAAATGAATATACAGACCACAAATTCCAATTGGTTATACTTAAACACTTTAACATCATCCTTAGCTCTGGCATCTTTCCCAACATTCGGAACCAAGGACTGATCACCCCAATCCTCAAAAGTGGAGACAAATTTGACCCCAGTAACTACCGTGGGATATGCGTCAACAGTAAACCTTGGTGAAAATCCTCTGCATTATCATTAACAGCAGACACGTACATTTCCTCAGTGAAAACAACGTACTGAGAAAATGTCAAATTGGCTTTTACCAAATTACCGTACGACAGACCAGTATTCACCCTGCACACTAATTGACAAACAAACAAACCCAAAACAAAGGCAAAGTCTTCTCATGCTTTGTTGATTTTCATAAAAGCTTTTGACTCAATTTGGCACGAGGGCCTGCTAAACAAGCAGCAAGGTTAAACAGTGAAGAACAAACACCATTGTAAATACAACCCATATTTATGTTTATTTATTTCCCTTTTGTACTTTAACTATTGGCACATCGTTACAACAATGATTATATATATATATATATAATATGACATTTGAAATGTCTTTATTCTTTTGGAACTTAATATTTACTGTTCATTTTTATTGTTAATTTAATTTAATGGAAGTCTAATTCAAGTACCCTTTTCACACTATCATGCTGAGTCAAACCGTACAATGCTGAGTCAAACCGTACAATGCTGATCAACCGTACAATGCTGAGTCAACCGTACAATGCTGAGTCAAACCGTACAATGCTGAGTCAAACCGTACAATGCTGAGTCAAACCGTACAAATCTGAGTCAAACCATACAATGCTGACCCAAACCGTACAATGCTGACCCAAACCATTACAATGCTGACCCAAACCATACAATGCTGTGTCAACCGTACAATGCTGAGTCAAACCGTACAATGCTGAGTCAAACCTACAATGCTGACCAAACCATACAATGCTGTGTCAAACCGTACAATGCTGAGTCAAACCATACAATGCTGAGTCAAACCGTACAATGCTGAGCCAAACATACAATGCTGACCCAAACCATACAATGCTGACTCAAACCATACAATGCTGAGTCAAACCATACAATGCGACCTAAACCGTTACAATGCTGAGTCAAACCATACAATGCTGAGTCAAACCGTACAATGCTGAGTCAAACCATACAATGCTGAGTCAAACCATACAATGCTGACCTAAACCGTACAATGCTGAGTTAAACCGTACAATGCTGAGTCAAACCGTACAATGCTGAGTCAAACCATACAATGCTGACCTAAACCGTACAATGCTGAGTTAAACCGTACAATGCGCTGAGTCAAACCGTACAATGCTGAGTCAAACCATACAATGCTGAGTCAAACCGTACAATGCTGAGTCAAACCGTACAATGCTGAGCCCCAAACCATACTGCTGACCCAAAACCATACAATGCTGAATCAAACCGTACCATGCTGAGCCAAACCGTACATTGCTGACCCAAAACGTACCATGCTGAGCCACTGTACCATGCCTGACCCAACACCATACAATGCTGACTCAGATATTTTCTTTTCCC